>NC_065451.1:119591163-119892846 GCF_917563875.1 Diabrotica virgifera virgifera | reverse complement strand
GGGAGAACTTGGCCGGTGTCGCTTAAATTTTACTTTTGAAGATGATTAATTCAGAAATAATTGATAGGCCCGACCATTCTCATTAGGGTTGGTTGGCAAGAAAGAACTATTATTTCTGTCAGCAATATTGGCATATAAAACTTTCGGAATTTGTTTACACGCATCAAAGAAATCTAGATCTAATGATGACATATTATTCTTAATTTGCTTTTGCCTAGAGAATTCAGGGCATGCACTTAGGTGTGTAGTAAACTGATTACCTTGACATCTGAAACAAGTTAGAGTATATTAATTTACTGTACAATCTTGTGTGTTATGAAAATTATGACATTTATTGCACTTAGGACGTGCTTTACATTGAGATCCACAAGATGTCCAAAACGAAGGCAAGAGAAACATAATAAAACTTTTTGAACATAGGGTTCGACTTCTTTAATCTTTATTAATTGTGATAAGAAAGAGTTTGTGCTTCAAAATTTACAATACATGATTTCAAATGAAAATTCAGTATCTATGTCTCTAATTTTACCCTGTCTATGGAGTATAAACTTCGGAACGTAAACACCAAAATTGTTGTTAAATAATGAGCAAACTTTTTGATTTATTAAAAAGTTGGCGGCTGATTGATATTCTTTAAATTCAATTCTGATTATATTCTTGTCGATTGAATGAATATCGCCAATTTTGATAGCATTAAGCTGACCTTTTATTTTCTATATACACATGAAAGGACCTACATTACTGCTCTGATATAGGAAATGTTCTTTTAAATTGTCTGTTCAATTATCAGAAGATTTATTTATTACAGTTTCTCCGTTATTTTTAGATTTACCATGTGTTGTTTATATTTGCGTCTATTTTTTCTATAATAACATCTTCATCCATCCAGTTATTATCTGGAGGTCTCCGCGCATAGCCCATATTAAGTTTTTAATAACACTAGTTTACACTCAAAATGCGACTGGAATGCCACATGCTGTTTTTGGTTAATTTTTGCTCTCTGAACACGAATATGATGGTAAAAACTTTCTAACACGTAACATTTTTGAGTTATGATTAAAAAATGATCAGTATTTTGATAATTTTTTTTTAAACAGTCATTATCAAATTCACGTTTTTTCTAAAAACTGTGCATAATTTGGCAACACTGGGATGTGTAATGTCTACGAATAACGCATTAAATAAAAAATAAACCAACGGCAATCCTTAATCGGCAAACCTACCCATTTAAACCTATTTCCAAATGTCTTTATTCCTCTGAGCCGCATCTATTTTTATATGGGCCCCCATGTACGAGAATTTCGCCGTGGTTTGTTGACCTTTGGGTTTTCCAGAAAATGCTAAAAGTATGGAACGGCTATAAAAGCAGCTCGTTGGTAAATCACCCTCTCAGTATTGGTTTAGTGCGCATAGTGGTGTTATATCGAAAAGTGAAAGTATTCAAAGTGAAAAATGTCCAAAGTCCAGAAACGTGGTTGTGTTAACCCCGCAGATAGTTTTTGTTACATAATGTGGTCAGTTTACTCCTAAATCGCAGAAAAGGATAATTAATAAGAAGACAAAAGTAGCTTACCATAAGTATTTTGGATGTGTTATTGGCGATCAAGATCGGGACTGGGCTTCTCACATATGTTGCCCAACCTGTGCTGCAAATCTAAGTAATTGGTTAAATGGCAAACGCTTTTCTACGCCGTTTGCAGTTCCGATGATTTGGCGGGAACCAACAAGTCATTTCAACGACTGTTACTTCTGCATGACAAAAGTGTCTTGATTTTCAAGGAAGAGCAAAAATAAAATTGAATATCCAGATATTTCGTCAGCAATAAAACTAGTTGTGCATAGCGAAAATTTACCAGTTCCAGAACCCCCGGCAAATTGGGAGGAAGATTTAGAAATCTATGACGATAGAAGTGAACCCGATGATGCATCAGAAAGGGGCGATTCCTATTTACCCGAAAGCGACGAAAAAGAACCTCATTTCATCCAAGCTGAATTAAATGATTTAGTTCGAGATCTTCACTTGTCCAAAGAACATGCTGAACTCTTAGGTTCTAGATTGAAACAATGGAATTTACTAGCCAGTGGAACCAAAGTTACAACATTTAGGAACCGTAACCAGGAGCTATCCTTGTTTTTCACTATGCAGGATAAAATGTGTGTTTGTGTTAATCCAGCAGTTCTCCTCCATAATGGCAACAGAAAACTATCTATTCCTCTTACACATGCAGTTGACACGAAAGAAACACACGAGAGTATGCTACATACAAGTGGCAAATATGTGATGACCTAAAAGTCATCGGATTATTACTAGGTCTTCAGGGAGGATTTACAAAATTTTGCTGTTTTCATTGTCTTTGGGACAGTATAGCAACACAGAGCCATTACCAAGTTACAGAATGGTCTCCAAGAGATCAATATATTCCAGGTCAAGATAACATTAAGAATATACCTCTCGTTGATCCCCAAAACGTTCTGTTACCTCCGTTACATATTAAACTGGGATTGATTAAAAATTTCGTTAAAGCATTAGATAAAGAAGGACATGTATTTAAACACCTAAATTAAGTGACGCGAAGCTGAAAGAAGGGGTATTTGTTGGACCACAAATCAGAAAACTACTAAGAGATCAACAGTTTGATGAAAAATTAAGTGATATTGAGTTAGCTGCGTGGAGATCTTCCAAAAAAATTGTTTCCGAGTTTTTGGGAAACAAAAAAGTAGAAGATTACCAAAATGTTGTAGAAGAACTACTTAAAAACTACTGCAAAATGGGCTGTCGTATGTCTCTGAAAATACACTTTTTGCACTCCCATTTAAATTTTTTCCCGGAAAATTTGGGTGCGGTCAGCGACGAGCAAGGAGAAAGGTTCCACCAGGATATTCTCACAATGGAGCAACGCTACCAGGGAAGATGGGATTCAGCAATGATGGGAGATTACTGTTGGCTCCTCATGAGAGAAACTGATACAGAATATAAGAGGAAATCAGCGTTTGCAAAAAATTTGTGTACCAAAGACTTACCATAGTTTTTTATTCTAGTTCTAAAATTGTATATAAGTATTTTTATAATGAATATTAATATTTCTATAACTCAAAATATATACGTGATGGAAAATTTTGGTGTTTGAATTCGTAATCAGAATGCTTTAAACTTTCCGATACAGCTATTTTAACATCAGTCGCAACTTTTTTTTTCTTTTTTGTTGACTAGTGTAATTTAACACTTCATCACTTCCAATTGACGTCTCTAAACGGAAACCACAATATACTTTTTTCTTTGGGGGAATAGATCTATATTGGAATATATTTTTCTTGGTTGCTGGGAATGAAAAACTATTAAGGATCTGATAAATCTGGTTTTATAAGTAATACATGTACTATTTCACTATTAAAGTAACAGTTTTCAGGAACGAGTTTTGAGGTGACTATATTTGACGTTTATAGTTGTTAAAGTTGATTAGAACGTTAACATAATATATTTTGTATTACAGAAAACAAAGTGTAAATTGTTTAACATGCCTGTTATTTTTGAAAAAACCGTCTCCCAAGTAGATAATGTAGCACACGTGCTATTATTTTAAAAAGATAGAATGTATAATACGCCATCTGTACTAGTAACTGACGTAAACAAAACTGGAAGGGGAACATCGGTTTACAAATTGATGGCTCTGAGGGGAATTTGCTTTTCTTTTCTTTCCAAACTAATAATTTGAATTATTATTTACAATAGAGTTTGAATCAAAAATTGAGATCGTTTTATTTCGACAGTAAGCTGAGTCGGGCCAAGATTTCTATTATTATTATTATTATTTGGAAGGGATAGAAATTATTTTTCATTGTTAGTTAAATTAGAGAAAGAGTTGAGACTGGTGAGTCCCGAAAAGGAGTTTTCACATAATAATATGGCTTCAACAAAAGTATTTTTTTGTTAAATCAAAATACTTTTAATTTTCTTTTGTTTTTCGTACAAAGGACATTTTTTTGATATTGTCACATGTTTGTTATTTTTACAATGTATACAAAACATACTTTTTTCACAACGATGATCTTTATTTTTGATTTTGCCCCATTTTAATTTTTTAATTTTTGTATACATAGTTCCTGTGTACTTCGGCATTGTTTCGAAATATGACAAATTTTAAATACTTACCTATACCATTGAATAACTCGGCCAATAAACTGTTCAACAGGAAAATATACTCTATAAAGGCAACATGATTCGGTAAAATATTCCCTTCAAAAGTTATAATTATCGTTTTTTTGTCTACATATTCAATTTTGTCTTCTTTTTGTACCCTACGTTTAGTTCTATGTATACTTAAAATATTAGAGGCAGTTTCGATATTATCCATGAGATATTTCACATCATATCTAGTGTCAACGTCTCTAACTTTACCTTTTATTTCTAATAAATGAGTAGGAATATATTCTCTCACATTTTGCTCTTTAAGCGAGTTGTTATTGACGAGGTTATTTGCCTCTAACCTAGAAATGAGCAAGACTTTTATACGGTTCCTACTTATACTTTTAGTCTACCTAAATTATCATCCCCAATCCTTTCAATATAAACCCAAATATCGAGATTATACTTATCCGAGAGCAAATTGAATTGTTTAATGTTCGATCTCGCATTTTGTCCATCATCTTGCATATTAAAATCCATTTCACTAATAATATTACTACTATCCGTCAGTCGCGTCAAAAGTGACATCCCTGACTCTCTTTTATCCCCCATTTAGGGGTAAATAAGTTTTAAAACCACTATTTTATTAAATATTTTTGTTTATAAACACTAATTTTATTATTAACTACCACTTTATCTTCCAAATATCACCAAAACTATTGTTTTCTGCTGGAGCAGATCAAAATATCATCATCAACTTTGACAGTTATTTTGGCTTATCTTCACAGTTCTTAACTAGCTCTATATCTATTTATAACTATATAATAACTAACTAACAATATACTTAACTAATAACTATGTAATTAACTATATCAAACTAAAATCAAAAAAAAAATATTAAAATTTCTATGGTGGCGTTTAGCGGTGAATAAGCATAAAGTGATCCGTTGGATCACAAATCGCTCCTTCACCCTGAACGACTTTTGCGCTGTGCGCTACATCGAAAATGTAGCGGAGCGGTCGCCATCTTTTGGAGCACATTTTGGGTGTAATATTATTATGTCACATAAAATGCGCAAAAGCAATAAACCGGTACTCTTGGCATAGATTTTGGTTCCTGTTTTGAGGTTATGTTATTAGTATATATTTTATTTTTCAAGATTAAGTGTTGTTTCGTCGTTCGTTCGGGTTTATTTTATAAATCAAACAGCTTTAAAATGGCAACTCGAAGTAATTATTATTATTACAATAATGTAGAGCTTAATAACAGCTACGGCAGAAAAGTTTCAAAATGCTAAGAATAGTGATAATTGAAGACCTAAGTGGAAGAGGTTGGTATGTTACAAAGCCTACCTTTTGAGATATGGGCAGTTCAAGTTTTTATTCCTCTACTTTACGATGAAAATATTGTTTGTGTTATTTGGCTTTATTTATATTGCTATAAGCATTCCTTTACATATAGTGTTGATAATTTGTTTTTATTTTTAGTATTTTTTCTAAAAGTAAATAAAAACTGTACATACCGCCTTCTTCCATTAATTTTAGTTTGCCTTACTATCCATTATCTGAATGGATGAAGGGGCTATGTTGCATGAAATAATACTCTATGATCAGTTTTGTTCTTCTAATTTATGAAAAATATTCACTTTCTGGAAGGAAATGAACTCATCTTAACTTGGTTTGAAGGGATAAGAGCCATATACTCTTCAACTCATATCTATTTTATATTGTCCCTATAAAGTACCTTGTTTTTCATCACATCTTTATTTCTATTGTAGAGTTACATGATCTGCGCAAGAGATCCAGTTTCTCTAAAATTTGGTGTTGTCTTTATAATTTTGTTTTTCCTACATAAATTTGAGATATCTCTATCTCCGGACTCTGCACAGGAGTAAATATTTTGATGTTTGAGTAAGTTTTTTATCTGCTCCCAAAATCCCTATCCGAGTGTGTGGTCTACTTTTGGGAATATATGAAGAGTACAGGGGAAAAACAAGGAATGTCACATTTTATACATATTGAGATAAACACCAATTAAGGTTTAATTCTTGATATCTAAAAACTGCTTAGGAGATTCTTAGCAGAATTCTAGTAATTCTTATTATATAATGTTAGCATAATATTAATCTATATTAACGTAATAATTTAATAATGCACCAAAAAACTGCCAAAAACATTCCATATTTTTGTTCAGTGGCGTGCGCACAATCCTGGTCCTTCGCCTGGATACAAATTCTTAAAAAAATTATATATAGACTGATCTTTCTGTTTATTGTTCTGAATCGATATCCTAGTCGATAGTACTCAGTTTTTGCTACCACATGGCGAGAAAAACCAAAATTCATGAAAAAGTGACATTCCTTGTTTTTCCCCTGTACTCTTTATATGGTCAATTACTTTAAATAGGCCTTTTCGAATCAAGTACTCATATAAGCAGACCAAACGAAAATTTTCATTTTGGCCCTCATACGAGTCCCACCATATGACAAGATGATCTTTATTTTGTACAGTTGTTTCCAACTCTAAAATTATAAGGAGACAGCTAAATATCTCAGAGCTACCTCTTCCCGTCTGATAGAATATATAGATATCAGAGATATCTTATATACTAGATATCCGCCATAGAATCTGTCCAACAATAGAATACTGCATTATCGCCTTATTTGGTTAAAATATGGGTCTCAAAATTGTACATCCATAGTTGTCTTAAGTAAAACGCTTTAGAGATGCTTAGCCGAGGCAAAGGTAGGAGTTTTCTGAATGTTTATTGTTAAATAAACTAAGCAGTTAAAAGTTTTTGCTTTCTCTATCAGTTTTAAGACCGCCATAATCTTCGTGGTAATTTTGGATATGTTCTGCATTTGACTCTCCAGAGTCGCAAGTGCTACACGTGTCACTCTTCTGGTAACTAAAAGACAAGTTGAACTCAGATACAAAAATATTTCTGTATGCACCTTATTTTTCTCGTAAAATGGCGCATCAGCATTATCAAATGTATACTTTTCAAGGTAAAACTTATGCACTTGTGTAATAGACAGCAATGGATAAAGGTATTTTAGATTCTTTCGTGAATAGTGTAACTCTTTAATGGGAAACTGATATGTCCGGGTCTATTGTTATGTTTGTTTCTTGGTCCGGATCAGGGGTGCTGAGAGCCCTTCTGATAGACTTTTGTAGTCTATCAATCTTCTTTTACTAATACAAATAATATTTGCAAAATCGTTTTGCAAACAAAAGTCTGCTTTCCATTGCAAGTTATCACATACTTAAAAAAAAATGCCTACTTATGATTCATATTGCTTTCATACGCCAAAACTAACATCTGGTCACATCAGTTTTGAACAGCTGACTAGTGAATGAAGATGGTATGTCACAGACTTTCATCACTCATGAGTGGAAGAAGGTGGTATGTGCACATATCAGTTTCATACCTCCTGCCATTAAAGAATCGCATTTTACATGTTACATACCACCTTCATCTACCATAATATCTCTTATTAAGCTTTTTAGAGGTACAGTATAAGAGTCATGTGATAGTGAAATTACATACCACCGTCATTCACTAGGAACCTTAAAATTTTAGAAAATGTGACATACCCCCTTCTTCCACTTAGGTCTTCAATTATCACTTTGCATTTTATAGGTACCTTCATTAACTAACTAAAAATGTATTTTTAAAAACTACGTATAGGTATTTAAATTCTGCGAAACTTCAATGTACACACACCGGCAAAATTAGCCGAACACCTTAAAAATGGGACATGTTTGAGGTCTCGAATTTCCTAAACCAGTGGTCCGATTTGAGTGATTCTTTTAGTATGTTATAGCCTTATTATTTAAGAATATCGTTGTAATAATATCGTTGCTACACAGGTAAATATCATTTTATACCGGATGTACCAATCATACTGTTTTTTCTTAAAGTTTGGAAAAAGCTGTGTAATATTCTAGCATATGTAAAATATTAAAATTAAAACTCGATTGTAGACTTAGGCTTTCTTAACATTTTCCTTTTTGATTCATTTACTTACGTGAGATAATAAAAAATTTATGTGCGTTAACAACTATCCATGTTTTTCATCAATAAATCCTCATAGTAGGGGAGGAAAGTATGCTAAATTTGCAATTACTCGAGCGTTATAGGGACCTATTGGATTGTGAAGAGTATGTGCTAAAACCAGAAACATGTTAAGTTAAGTTTTCCATAAAGTGGGGGACTTTTCATTTTTTTATTTAATTTTCCATTTGAAATAATCATATCTATCCATAATTCGAAAAAATATGTCGAATTAAAGTTGCTTATTTTTACGTAAAGAATCCAAATCTGCAATAAAAATTGGGGGCTCCTATTTAAGATTATCCCCCACCCCACCTCCGTGGGGGCTCGTGTTTGGTGCCATTCGATAGATTTTTCAAAAATATTGAATACGTGTATTTTGGAGTTTTTCGATCTGATGTTCATTTCGCGAAATATCGCAGGGTTCGTATTTAAAATTTTTAAATTACCCCCCCCCCCTTTTCGGTGGGGGTCGTGTTTGGTATCGTTCGATCGATTTTTGAAAAATATTGAAAACGTATTATTTAGTTTTTCGATCTGACGTTCATTTCGCGAAATTTTCGCTTTTTTTGTGAAACTTTCTTATAGCCTAGTTTAGGATTGTTTATTAAACTATGCCGAAAATGAGGAGTTATTGATGGAAAACATGGCTAGTTGTTAACGCACATAACTTTTTATTATCCAACATAAGCAAATTGTGAGAAACCTTGTACCCTGTAAAAATAGTATATATTTAAAAAATCTGACGATTTGAACGGAGCCTAAGAAAATGGGTGAGTCACAAAGTTTCACAAAAAAGCGAATATTTCGCGAAATGAACGTCAGATCGAAAAACTAAAAAATACGTGTTCAATATTTTTCAAAAGTCTATCGAATGATATCAAAAACGAACCCCCCACGGAAAGGGGTGAGGGGTATATTAAAAATTTTAAATACGAACCCTGCGATATTTCGCGAAATGAACATCAGATCGAAAAACTCCAAAATACACGTATTCAGTATTTTTGAAAAATCTATCGAATTACACCAAACACGAGCCCCCACGGAGGTGGGGTGGGGGATAATCTTAAATAGGAGCCCCCAATTTTTATTGCAGATTTGGATTCTTTACGTAAAAATAAGCAAACGTAAAAATAAGCAACTTTAATTCGACATATTTTTTCGAATTATGGATAGATATGATTATTTCAAATGGAAAATTAAATAAAAAAATGAAAGGTCCCCCACTTTATGGAAAACTTAACTTAACATGTTTCTGGTTTTAGCACATACTCTTCACAATCCAATAGGTCCCTATAACGCTCGAGTAACTGCAAATTTGGCATACTTTCCTCCCCTACTATGAGGATTTATTGATGAAAAACATGGATAGTTGTTAACGCACATACATTTTTTATTATCCCACGTAAGTAAATGAATCAAATAGGAAAATGTTAAGAAAGCCAAAGTCTACATTCGAATTCGATCTCGTAGACTTTGTAAGACGATAAAGCGATCATCGCGGGCACTAGTTCTTCGTTGGCGACCGGTTCCAAGTCGTCTAGTGTAAACTCCGGTTTCCAAGAAACGTCAAAAAATACGGCTCACAGTACTATTGGATATTTGATACTTTTGAGCAACATATCGCTCACTTCTTCCGTCTTGAAGCAACCCAACAATAGCAGCCGCTGTTTCGGAATTTACAACCATAATTCTTGAGACTAAATCAACGCACTTCAACTTCAAATTGTGTTTGACACTTGATTCGACTTGACAAATTACTCACATCAACAAAAACAAACGAATAACGATAGGATAGAAAAGTGATAAGAATAGTGTATTCTTTATGTCTGATTTTTACGCATTTTTGGGATAAGCACTAAAATTTTATTAGAAATTACTTAAAACAGTTTGTTTCGTTTGTGTTTTGTTATTATAATAATAAAAGTTTAAATAGAATAACAATTTTAAGTTTTTATTTCAAAAATGCAAGTGCTCCGTTTTTTGTGCCGGTGAGTGTATGAAAAAGAGGAAGTTGGATGCAGATGACAGAAGAACGGAAGCTATAAGAATACATGCTGAATCCGTAGACAAGTATAGAGCAGAATTAAAAAGAGCAAACGACAAGCAGGAGAGAAAAATACAGTCTATCGAAAAAATAAATGGACTTTTGGAAAAAATAATTGAAAATAAATAATTTTATTTTACATAACAAATGTTTCATAGTAGTATGAAATGTGTAATATTACACAAAAATGATATTAAAAATTATTTTCATCTGTACATAGAAAAGCTTATCAGTTACATGGTAAAAAAACTAAAAGAGGAATACAAAAAGGTGGGCCTGGAAATAAATATGAAGAAAACGGAATACTTAGTAATATCGGAAGAAGACGTAAAAAACTTAGAAGTAGAAGAACAAGTTGAAATAAAAGGAACGAAGAATTTTAAATATTTGGGCTTTATAATGTCGAAAAGCGGAACAACAGAAGCAGAAATAAAAAGTAGATTGGGACAAACAAGATCTTGCATCAGACAACTCCATAATGTAATCTGGAATAAAAACATCAAGGGAAAAACAAAAAGAATGATATACCAGACAATAGTAAGAAGCATCATGACATATGCCGCAGAAATTTGGGTCATAAACAAAAAAACCCAAAAAAGCATTCTGGCAACCGAAATGGAATACTGGAGAAGATGCTGTGGTCTCACCAGAAGAGACAGAATAACAAATGAGGAGATAAGGAGAAGAATGCAAGTGGAAAAAGATGCCCTGCAATATATAGACGAGAGAAGACTGAAATGGTACGGCCACGTACGCAGAGCAGAAAACACTTGGATAAACAAGGTTGCAGAATGGAGCCCAAGAGGAACGAGAAGAAGAGGACGACCTAGAAGATCTTGGAAAAATGAAGTCGACGAAGCCATGTCTAAGAAAGGATTGGAAGATGGAGACTGGGAAGATCGAAAAAAATGGAAGCCCTGGCTGACGGAAGGGAAACGGCATTAGCTGTAGACAACCCTTTATATATATATATATATATATATATATATATATATATATATATATATATATATATATATATATATATATATATATATATATAGAAAAGGGAATACTTTATATAAGCAAGATTTGAGTATAAAAGCAAATAAAAACATAGAAATGAAATCTAAGATTTTAATTATTTTTAAACATATTTACAAAATTATTTCTTTTGAGAATAGCCTCATTTTCTTCTTCGATTCTTTCATTTTTCTAAAAAACTAGTCAAAAGCTATGCCTCCTCATCCTCCTGCACATTTACTTCTTCCTTGTGTAATATAATAAAGTTAGGTAAGACACAAGCTGCAGCCACAATATCACTGGCAAAGGTGGGATTGGCAACTTCCAAAAACTTTAATCTTCGAAATTTGTTTTTTAATACCCCAAAAGCTTTTTCTATAATTGACCTAACACAACTCAGTTTTTCATTATATCTATTTTGGTCAACGTTTAAATGGTCATTATATCTGAATGGAGTCATTAAGTTTATTAGAAATGGGTAAGCTGAGTGTCCAAGTATGTGTTGATTATTGATTAACAAAGGAGCATCTTGGAATGTTAATGTGTGAAATATTTGACTGTTGCGAAAAACACGAGCATCATGAACTCTTTCTGGCATACCTACATTAATATCAAGAAAGAGCATTTGGTGATCACATACGCCTAAAAAGTAGTAGTTGTTAATGTCAAAACTAATGTTCAATATTTCTTTTTTACCTTGTAAAATAATGAAATGAAATTGTTTCCTAATGTAGTAATCGTGTCCATTATTTGCTGGTTGTTTTATAGGAGTATGACAACCATCGATAGCTCCTACATTTCTAGAAAAGCTATTGATCTTTCATTAAAAACCTAAAAATTATTTCCACTTAATTTAAATTAATTTGAACCTTAAGTGTTTCAATATGCCTACAATTTCTTTAAATATAAAATGGCCAGTTCCTTTTGACAAGCCAAATCTGTCCCCTGCAGCTAAAAAACACGTAGGTTTTGCCAACAGCCATAGAGTAAATAGCAGTTTTTTCTCAAGGAGAATGAATGCATTTTCTGACACCATACATTAATTTCCAACCAACTCTAATAGTTGCTAAAAATATTTGTTTTCTTTGGATAGTGAATTAGACTTTAAAAAATATAATAGGTACCTGAAACACCGCTCTACTCATGCGAAAATGTTCGACAAACAAATCTCCAAAGTAACGAGGAATTACTTCTTCATAGAAATCTTCATTCTTTGGAACTACTCGTCGCCTATCCCCATTTTCTTGTCTTACTATCTCCAATGACATGGGAGGCATAACATTATGCACTGGCACATCATCATTAATTAAATTAACTAACATGTTCCAACATTTCTCTCTTCAAGAATATTCTGGAATTCTATTCTAGTTGTTGATAAAAACATAACAAACGGAGGAAGTGAACCAGATTTATAAAGGTATCTATTGTATATAATGGCACCTGATAGTAATTAAAACAGTACCTAGATCAGTGATTGGCAATGTAGACCCGTGGGCCAACTCCGGTCTGCCGAGGGTCCATTAACATCGATAGTATATGGCTTTAACACAACATGCATTTTTTGTATAATTCTGACACTCTAGAATTTCTTAAATTTTGTGGACCCCCATTAAAAAGGTTTGCCACCACTGACCTAGGTGATCTGATATCTGATAATTCATTTTCTTTAGAGTAGCCAAATAAAGTTTGGCTAAGTTTTAAGTTCTTGATAGCTAAATAAAATATTTGACATTAAATGTCAAATTTTGACAAGCAAATTGGAGTAGAAAATGTAGCGGAATGTAAAGAGCGGTTCGTTCGATCTATCAGTATCGTAAATTAATCATTCACCGCTGAAGCACTCTATGAAAACTATACTATGAAAAAACACGAGGAGATGAGGAACTTTATTTGTCTAGGCGAAGGCGGGTAACAAGACAAGAAACAGTAGACAAAAATATTATTTTCTCTATCTCGAAGCGGAAAAAAAAAATAAAATAAATAAGTAAAAAAATAGTTGAAAGACTGATAAGTTTGTACACACTTGAATGAATAGAGGAAATAAAAAATGTAGTATATCAAAGTGTGTAAATAATTTATTTCTTTAGCTGAGCGCTTTCGACATAAATGTCATCATCGGAGCTAATGCTAAAATAAAAAAAGAGGTCTTGTAAGAAAAAGAAGTACAAAACTCTTTTTTTACTTACGTCAATTGTTGAAAAAGTACCGCTACAAAATTGAGGTGTTAACATTTGCATCTTGTGAAAATAACTTTTGGTTGGATATCCTCCGTACAACCCCAAACAGCAAAAACAGAAAAACGGCCACATTACACGTTACACAAACACAAAAAGAATTTTTTCATGGTATAGGTATCACCCATCCATTGTTGGCCTAGTAGAAACAGCTGACTGACAAAGTCGGATATTTAAATCTGCTTTTATCTGTTCTGCGTTGACGTATGACATCTGACATTAAATTCTGAATAATTTTAACATTTTTGAAAGAAAAATTAAAAATTTTTAAAAATTTTTTAAGGAAATGTACCTTAGATGTTTGTACTAATCAACTAATAAATTAATTGATAACATGATTGATTTTAAGACTAATTGGCCCAACATACATACACACCTTGTCAGATAAAAAAATAAAAACAGGAAGTAATGAGGAAGATCAGTTTTTAATGGTGAATTCTCAAATTCAATATTCTAGGAGATATTAGATCATTGAAATTATAGATTGAG
Organism: Diabrotica virgifera virgifera; assembly: GCF_917563875.1. Taxonomy (NCBI): domain Eukaryota; kingdom Metazoa; phylum Arthropoda; class Insecta; order Coleoptera; family Chrysomelidae; genus Diabrotica; species Diabrotica virgifera. The sequence continues at coordinate 119,878,894 of NC_065451.1, read as the reverse complement.
ATAATATTAGATTGTTGTTGTTATTCATCTTTTGTAAATTATGTAAGTCATTGAAATGACCTTGACAGAGTGTATGGATATTTTACTAAGTTGAATCGTTAATGTTTATAGTAGAAATATTAAATTATTTAAATGCTAAGATGTTAAAATGAGTATATTCAGTTTCTACTGTTGTAAGACATTGATAACAAACCAATAGAATAGTGTTCAGTGGAATTCAATTCTTAACAAAATAGTTAGAATTGAATTCCACTGAACACTATTCTATTGGTTTGTTATCAATGTCTTACAACAGTAGAAACTGAATATACTCATTTTAACATCTTAGCATTTAAATAATTTAATATTTCTACTATAAACATTAACGATTCAACTTAGTAAAATATCCATACACTCTGTCAAGGTCATTTCAATGACTCACATAATTTACAAAAGATGAATAACAACAACAATCTAATATTATCTCAATCTATAATTTCAATGATCTAATATCTCCTAGAATATTGAATTTGAGAATTCACCATTAAAAACTGATCTTCCTCATTACTTCCTGTTTTTATTTTTTATCTGACAAGGTGTGTATGTATGTTGGGCCAATTAGTCTTAAAATTAATCATGTTATCAATTAATTTATTAGTTGATTAGTACAAACATCTAAGGTACATTTCCTTAAAAATTTTTAATTTTTCTTTCAAAAATGTTAAAATTATTCAGAATTTAATGTCAGATGTCATACGTCAACGCAGAACAGATAAAAGCAGATTTAAATATCCGACTTTGTCAGTCAGCTGTTTCTACTAGGCCAACAATGGATGGGTGATACCTATACCATGAAAAAATTCTTTTTGTGTTTGTGTAACGTGTAATGTGGCCGTTTTTCTGTTTTTGCTGTTTGGGGTTGTACGGAGGATATCCAACCAAAAGTTATTTTCACAAGATGCAAATGTTAACACCTCAATTTTGTAGCGGTACTTTTTCAACAATTGACGTAAGTAAAAAAAGAGTTTTGTACTTCTTTTTCTTACAAGACCTCTTTTTTTATTTTAGCATTAGCTCCGATGATGACATTTATGTCGAAAGCGCTCAGCTAAAGAAATAAATTATTTACACACTTTGATATACTACATTTTTTATTTCCTCTAAATAAATAAGTGTCATATTCGTTTTCTGTTTATCAACATGAAAAAGAAAGAGAGAAACGGTCGTTTCTACAAGTAAGAACTGGTAGTTTGAAAACGATTTTTAGACGACAAGGGTGGGGTAAAAATCGACTGGAGTCCACAGGATTTTGCCGTCGTGATTCCAAATTCTCGCTTGCAGGCGAGAGTCGACGGTTGCTAGGATACGTGACGTCAGCAGACTAGAATTCTATTTATCGTGATCCCACCACTGATAGGTTTCAAAAATTTCTGAATTATAACATGTTTTTCACCCACAGCTTGGACTATTAGTACATACTTGACATACACGAGTCATAGTCTTGACTTTATCGAGAAAGAAAGGTAAATTCTTTGATTTTATCCAGTGAAACATACGTGTTACCCCTGGATGACAAAGTGCTGTGTGAAGCTACTTAAGTTTTGAGGCACCTGTCGTCGTGTAGTAGCGCAAGAGCAACTTGCTTGGTTGTCAATAGAAAGTAGGAAGGTCTCAGATACAGAATACATTATTAAAAATATAATATACACTTCCCAAATAAACCTTCCTTAATTAAGGAAGGTTTCAAGATTTAAATTAGTGTATTAAATATGAGACATTCCTACTTTCTATTGTCTTTACTAGATGTCGCTGTTTGCGTCTTCAATGGGGGTTTCAATTTATCTTTGTAATTTTCCTTAAATAAGCAATTTGGTTTTGTCTTGATTCAGAGGCGGGGAGCATCTGTACTGATGAAGGTTATACCAGAAACAGTGGCTGTCTACAGATTATGCCTCTGAATGGAAATAAAACATAAATTGCCTTTCACTTGCTTAGCTGACATTCTTTGACATGTCAGATAATGACAAATACATAATATCACCGCTCCTAACAGTAAATTTTATAGCAAGTCATAAACTGACATGTCATATTATTACCCTTTCTGTTAAATACACTGACGAAAAAACCTGTCCTTACGGGTGTAATAAGACTAAGCGGACACAAAACAGTATTTATTTTACAAAATATTAGTCTTCATAATCGGTTCCACTATTATTTTCTGGTCAACTAATTCGGCGTAGGCTGCTTGTTTTTAGATTACTATAGAAACTATGGTAAACAGGATCCAATAGCAGTAGAACTGGTCCATTATGTGCCAGGGGAACAGTGACTCCACCTTGCCTACCGTCAGAACGACGATTCTTCAACAAATTCAGTTTTCGAAACGGTGCATCACGATCAAGTGAAGATTTGAATGAAATTGCATCTGAATGTTTTGTAAACCGAATTCACCGAATATTCGACCAGTTTATTTTGTCTCCAACTGTGTCAGATGTTATTTTAATATAAATGACTTTAATTAGCAATGAAAAAGAAAAGAAGTCATTATTCGTCATCTCAACTACACGAACAGGTATCTTGCCACGCACTGTCCGTATAAACTGAAACCAGTCATGAGAAATTGAAATTGGGATGTCACTTGATTTTTTTGCTCTTTCAATGCGAGCGTGATCTACATCGCATTCTAGATGTGTATGGCCGACTCTAAAAACTTCTGGTCAATGATTTCGAAGGATGAATGTTTCTTCAATATTATTAACATCATGATAGAAAAATTTATATTTCGGTTCTATGCAGAACACGTGTCTGCCATATATTGTTAAGCATGTAATACTGTTTGGTGTATTTTCTTGTATATGTTTCCCACATAACAATGATGTTCGCATCACGTTCTAACCATATACTACCGACATTTGTCGGAGTATATTCTTTTTAGTATGTGCGTAGAACAAGCATAGCATCTACCATAAAAAAACCTTCTGAAACTCATGTTCTTTGCATATACTTTAAAGAATATTCTCGGACCGAATATACTAAGCATATGCGTGTACGTATGATATTCGTCAAAGTTTATTCTTTGACGATTTGACGATTTCTTCTGTTTATTAAAGAATATTCGTTAAAGTTTATTCTTGGAATATACTTTTATCGAATAATATTTAAAAGTATATGCTTACCACATACTTAGTAAGTCCTCCAATTATTGATAAAAGTTTATATTATACACAGTAAAACCTGTCAGTAACGGCCACTAAAAATGAAAGAAATATTAGCCGATATAGAAAGGTGGCCGGTATTAACAAGTTTTTGTAGTCTGAATATAATATTGGTTTGGGGAATTTTTAAACTGGCCGTTAGTACAGGTGGCCGATTTTGGCAGGTGGCCGTTAACATAACACAGGTTTTACTGTTGTTGATAATACTTGATAGCGTTATTTTTAGACAAATTATTAAAATTTATGTATGTATGTAGGTACTAATGGACTAATCCATTTCTTAGAATAAAATTGTTTTAATTGTATGACAAAAAAATTTAAAATTAAATTTTACCTATTATAAAGAAGAAGCTGAAATCTTTTTCATAATTCAAATTAATTTAAATTCAGTCGCTGGTTGCCTAAAGACACAAGATAGAAAAGGCATCGTGAATCGTGAGCACAGTGATACCAAGAGTAATTCATCTGATGTTCTCCCTATTTCTCTTTACCGTGCAATAACGAGCGTATATCAGACAAAGATAACTCTGCGTCACAAAGAAACATTTCAAAATGAATATTAACGTTTCACGGGTTTCACGTTGGTTTCACCCAATTTTCACCTCTATTTACATAGCGGCCCATGCCTTTCCTAGACTAATTTAATATATCATGTTTTTACCGCCAAATCGTATAATTTCTAGAAGCTTCTTTAATAAGCTAATAAAAGAAAAATCAGCTGAACAATCGGCCATTTCATCACCAACTTCATCGGTAGAAGCTTGTAGAAGATATTGAGATCTAATTATCTTGTTTTGTTTGTTGTTTGTTTTATTTGCACGTGTTGGACAATAATTTATTATTTTATATAAATATAATTATTAATCATCATCATCATTCTCTTTGCCTTATCCCTATGCGGGGTCGGCTTCCCTAATTGCATTTCTCCACACAATTCTATCTTGGGTCATATCAATGTTAATCCCCTTTACCAACATGTCCTGCCTTATCGTCTCCCCCAGGTCTTCTTTGGTCTTCCTCTCCTACTCCTTCCAGGAATCTGCACTTCAGCTATTCTTCGTATTGGGTGATTAACGTCTCGACGTTGAACATGACCAAACCATCTTAACCTATGCTCTCTCATTTTGGCATCAATTGGTGCCACACCTAGACTTCCCCTAATATACTCATTTCTAATTTTATCCTTCTTTGTCACTCCACACATCCATCGAAGCATTCTCATTTCCGCCACATGCATTCGTTGTTCCTCTTTCTTTTTCACTGCCCAACATTCAGTTCCGTGCATCATAGCCGGTCTTATGGCTGTTTTATAGAATTTTCCCTTCAGCTTCATTGGAATTTTAATGTCACACAACACACCACTCGCTTCTTTCCACTTCATCCATCCAGCCCTAATTCTACTGCATGCATCTCCATCTATTTCTCCATTACTCTGTAATACCGATTCTAGGTACTTAAAACTATTGCTTTTCACAATCATTTCACCATCCAAAGATACCATTTTATTTGTAGTAACTCCATCTTTAAATGAACATTCCAAATACTCTGTTTTTGCCCTACTAAGTTTTAAACCTTTTTCCTCCAGAGTTTGTCTCCACTGTTCCAGTTTTTGTTCTAAGTCTCTTTCACTATTTCCTATTAACACTACATCATCGGCATACATTAGGCACCATGGAATACTACCCTGTAGTTTCGCTGTTATCTGGTCCAAAACTAATGAGAATAATTAAGGACTAAGCACCGAGCCTTGGTGCAATCCTACTTTCACCTGAAATTTATCAGTCTCTCCCACACCTGTCCTAACACTAGTCGTTACTCCCTCATACATATCTCTCACAATCTTTATATAAACAAAATTTAACAGTAACTGAATTAGGTGAGAAGAGGAGCCCAACAATTGAAGTTAGATGATCGAAAAAGACTATATTTGATTCCGTTTTTTGTTAACCTATAAGATGAATTAATGTAATTTAATACGCTTAATCAAAAATTTAACCCTCACGCACAAGTTATAGTCTATTTTGACTAACAACTTCAGTGAAAAACTGGGTTTATTTATTATGTATTAGTTGCTACAAATAAACTCCATATTATTATTATTATATTATTATAATTATATAAATATAATTATTAATATTGTATATAAATATAAATTCATTTAGGCGATTAAATATTACCGAAACAGTAAGTACATATACGTATATACAGGGTGTTTCATTAATAATTGTCCATATAGTAACTGGAGAAACCTCAGCACAAAATACGAAGATTTAACCTAAATCACTTAAATAAAATGTGGTCCCTTACTGAGTTACAGGGTGTTTTATCTAAAAATTTAAAAACTATTTTTGCTCAGCATTTTACAACTATTCGACGTATCCTTTTCATACTTAGCAGAAAGTATAGGTACTGTACAAACTACTAAATTAAGTTAAACAAACGTTTCTGGCTATTACCAGAGGCGTACGACGGGGGAAAGTGAATGGTTGACCCTTTCCAAATTCTACGCCACTGGCGGAATTGCTATTTTAGTTCAATTTTTTGGATTCTCCAATACTTTCTATGAAAATAATATACTCATCATTTGTAACGATAAAGTCATTAGTTTTCGAGATATTTGAAGTTCAAAATGAAACGACATGGTTATTTTGATTAATGTATTGTGTCGCTTCATTTTTAATTTCAAATATCTCGAAAACTAATCATTTTATCGCTACGAATGAAGAGTATATTATTTACATAAAAAGTATTGGAAAATCAAAAAATTACACTAAAATAGCAATTTCGTCAGTTGCGTAGAATTTGGGAAGGGTCAACCAGCCACTATCCCCTGTCGTACGCCTCTGGTAGTAGCTAGAAACGTTTTTTATCTTAATTTAGTAGGGTGTACAGTGCCTACACTTTCTGCCAAGTATGATAAGAATACGCCAAATAGTTTTAAAGTACTGGGTACAAATAATTTTTAAATTTTAATCATATGAATCATATAAATTAATAAAAATAACTGCCGTTTCATATTTAACTTCAAATATCTCGAAAACTAATAACTTCATCGTTACCAATGAAGAGTATATTATTTACGTAGAAAGTATTGGAGAATCTAAAAATGGCACTAAAATAGTAATTCCTTCAGTTGCGTAGAATTTGAGAAGGGGCAACCATTCACTATCCCCTGTCGTACGCCTCTGGTAGTAGCTAGAAACGTTTGTTTATCATAATTTAGTAGGGTATGAAAAGGATACGTAGAACAGTTTTAAAATGCTGAGCAAAAATAGTTTTTAAATATTTAGATAAAACACCCTGTAACTCAGTAAGGAACCACATTTTTTTTAATTGTTTTAGGTTAAATCTTCGTATTTTGTGCTAAGGTTTCTCCAGTTACTATATGGACAATTATTAATGAAACACCCTGTACATTTTAGTTAGTATAATACTACAATCGCATTAAAAAGGCACTAGAAATAAACCAAGACACGTTGAATGCTATGAGGAGCACTTACAAGTCATAATTTACAATGTATAATACATACATTGCAATTGTTGTAAATCGTGATTCGGATGTGCTCCTCCACGTGTCTTGGTTTGTGTATTTCTAATGCATCTTTATTGTTCTTTTTCTTCCTTTGCCCTTTAATTCGTCCAATTGGCTTCCCCCAGTTTTCTCCATTCGCTTCTGTTTCCAGTGCATTCTTCCAATATTTTTAATGTCTCCCCATTTCATCTGGAGTCGTCCTCTTGCTCTCTTTCCTGTCCATGGTCTCCATTGTTGTATCGTGGTATTCCACCTATTGTCCGTTTGTCTAGCTTTATGACCTGCTAAGCTACATTTTAGCCTGGCTATGTTCCCACATAACAATTTCATGTTCTTAGTAGATTCATAGAACATGCTTTTCAGACAAAGTATATACTAAGAATATGCGTAATTATCATTGCGAATGTGCAAAGCACATACTGAGTATTACTGACTATTACTACATTACAGTACTTAAACTTTCTATGTATACACTTAGAATGTACTACCGCACTTCTTTTCAGTATATACCAAGAATATACTTTTTAGAATATTCCAAGGAAGTACTATAAACCTTCTATTTATATACTTAGAATGTACTATCGCACATCTTTTCAGGATATGGGAAGAATATACTTTTTAGGATATTCCAAGGAAGTGCTATAAACGTTCTATGTATATACTTAGAAGGTACTACCGCACTTCTTTTCAGTATGTACCAATAATATACTTTTTAGAATATTCCAAGGAAGTACTATAAACCTTCTATTTATATACTTAGAATGTATTATCGCACATCTTTTCAGAATCTGGGAAGAATATACTTTTTAGAATATTCCAAGAAAGTGCTATAAACGTTCTGTGTATATACTTAGAATGTACTACCGCACTTCTTTTTCGGTATATACCAAGAATATACTTTTTAGAATATTCCAAGGAAGTGCTATAAACCTTCTATGTATATACTTAAAATGTACTGTCGCACATCTTTTTAGTATATCGTCACTTAAAATGCAAAAGCTCGCAACCACAAATTGGTTTTTGTGCAGGAGAGTCATAAAACATTCTCGGCATGCGAAAATCGCCAAACCTAAGAGAATTATTGATTCAATATCAAGGTTATTCATATACCTTGATATTAAATCAACAATTCTCCATTTAGGTCTAATGAATTTCTCATGCAGAGCATGTTTTGTTACACTCCTGCACAAAAATCCATTTGTGGGTTGCGAGCGTTTGCATTTTAAGCGACGATATGGGAAGAATATACCTACTGTTTTATTGTTCAGAAGTTTTCCTCTTCTACGGCACTACAGCCCAAATTGAGCCTCGGCCTTCGTTAATTTTTGCCTCCACCCTCGTTTGTCTGTGACTTCTCTTCTCCACACAGGGACTAAGTCCAGTCTTCAGCATAACCTAATCTCATACTAGGTTCTACAAAGTATTATCTTTACATATTCTAATTGCATGTGAGAATATACCTCGTACATTCTACAAATAGTACTATCATATTTCTAATAGGCTATTGAATATTCAGCTGGAATTTGAGGTGTATATATAATGTTCTTGAACTCATAAGTGGAGCATAGAGCTTCAGTGAAAACGCGCCATCGGGTTCTATTTTGCGCTAGGGCCTTCACCTCATTCCAAGACTTTCCTTGACTTCTTATCTCGTCCATGATGGATCTTCTCCAAGTTTGTGCTGGGCGACCTCTTTTTCTCTTTCCTTGGGGATTCCACTCTAGGGCATTTTTTGCAATACTGGAACTATCTTTTCGGAGTGTGTGACCTATCCACCCCCACTTTCTGTATTTTATTTCATTTTCTACCCTCTTTTGTTGGGTCAGGTGTAGCAGATCTTCGTTTCTGATGGTGTTTGGCCAGAAAATACCAACAATTCTTCGTAGACATTTGTTAACAAAGACCTGCAATTTGTCTGTAAGGTATTTTGTCACTTTCCAGGTTTCACATCCATAGAGTAGAACAGACATAACATTTGACTGGAATATTCGGATCTTTGTCCTTGTAGTATATTCTCCAGACCTCCAAACAGGGTTAAGCATGCTGAAAGCTTGTTGAGCTTTTCGTATCCTCATACGAATATCGTCTTCTGTACCTCCGCTTTCTGTTATGACACTTCCAAGGTACGTGAAGTTCTCCACATTTTCAATCTGCTTGTTGTCGATATTAAATAGCGTGTTGTTCCTTGCATTTATTTGAGGTGTGACATTCTATAAATAAACATGTTTCAGGTCCAGGTATGGATTTAACTTCTCCCAGTCTACTTAAATTTTTTTTTCGAAATAACACCGATTTTATTTTAAGTTAATACTGATTTCATGAGGAAATAATTTGCTTATGGCAGTTAAAATAAATCATTTGTTTAAATTTAAAGCAGGTTTCTTATAAAAGGCACATATCGATGGTGAAAGTTCTGAACATATGTCAATTTTTGGCTATTTTTTTTGTTGCCCTAAATTAAAGAGAATATATTTTTACTGTTTACAAGCTCATATGTCGTTATTTCATATATGGTCATCTAATAGCCAATTAATGAAATAACGACATATGAGCTTGTAAACAGTAAAAATACATATTTCTCTGTAATTTAGGGTTACAAAATATCCAAAAATTAATATAGGAGGTTGGGAATTTTCACCATCGATATGGTACTTTCCGGTCTACCCCAGGCTGTGGGTGAAAAAACGTGATATAATTCAGAAATTTTTGAAACCTATCAGGTGTTGTAAAGGACGATGCCAGGAATAACTTATACTAAAATGTGACCAAAAATATTGTGAGCTTTGTTTTTAATTGCGATTTTCATTTGTTAAATTTGCAATTTTTAAAGATTTTTAATTTTGCAGCTTAGGATATTGATTCTAGAGAAAAACTTTTTGATAGAAAGTTGTAGTAAATTAAAAAACCTACAATTTGAGCTATGGTAAGTTTAATTTAGTTTATTGGTTATTACAAAACAGCCTGCGAAAGGTCCAAAATGGCCGTTTTTTACAATTGCGTTATTTATTGTACAAATAATTTTTTTTATTTTTTAAAGCTTTAAAATGAAGATCTTTCAATTCCAAACCTAAAAAAAATTGTAAGGCCGGATTAACGAATTTGTTGCTTAGATATTATAAATTGTTTATCCCAAGAGGTCAAATGTTGAAGGCTATAACTTTTTGAAAAAAAATCGTAGAGTTGGTGAAACATCCAATCTCTCCTTCTAAAGAGTCATATTTTCATTTTCTGATGTAAATAAATGCGTAAAACATTTTTAAACCTCTAATTTTTGGGTTTGAAAATAAGGGGGCAAATTTCGTTATAAACATTTAGAGCTGAAGCGGCCCAGTACATCCTATAAGTTTTAACTTACAGATCACTGTTGCTGAAGACGAAACGAAGATTTATAAAAAAATAAAAAATTTCTACGACCAACTGAAGCCGAGCTAAATGTTGGGTTTGAAAATAAGGGGGCAAATTTCGTTATAAACATTTAGAGCTGAAGCGGCCCTGTACATCCTATGAGTTTCTAACTTATAGATTATTGTTGCTGAATACGAAGCGAAGATTTATAAAAAAAAAAATAATTTTACAACGAACTGAAGCTGAGATAATTGTTTATTTTTTCTTAAATCGTAGTGCCTTTATTTATAACAATTAAGAAATTATTTTACAGTCATTGACTAAAGAAAGACTTATATTATCTTAAAATAAAAATTATTATAACTTAAATTACATTTAATTATTAAAAATTATTTTTAAAATCGGTGCTTTTGCGAGCGGCCGAATTTTGCAAATCGCCCGGCTCGCTTCAAATCCGCGCGCTCGGAAAATTTTTACTTAACTTGTATTAAATTTTGACCGAAAACAATTTAGTAATATTACCATTATAATATACAGTATATTTACCACTGTATTTGTTTTTCTTGATAAACTTTTATATGTGAAATCTTATTTCTGAAGGAATAATATTACAAAAATGATACATATATATGAAATATATATATAACTATATTTTTAATTTTTTCATTGTTATATAAATATAATAATAATAATGTTACTTTTTATTATACAATATAAAACTTTTTCTTCTTGTAGTGACTATCCGTTTTGGATGTTGGCGACCATCATGGCAATTTGGCAAACCCCATTTGGAAACTGAGAACCAGGAAGGCGAAGGATTACCTTGCTAGAAAATTTACTTACGTCGTTCAACACAACAACTACAAATCTTTTTAGAGTAGCAGTACCGATTTAGTGTGCAAGTACAGATTGCCATGATGGTCGCCAATATCCAAAACGGATAGTCACTACAAGAAAAAGTTTTGTATTGTATAATAAGAAGTAACATTATTATTATTATTATATTTATATAACAATGAAAAAATTAAAAATATAGTTATATATTTCATATATATGTATCATTTTTGTAATATTATTTCTTCAGAAATGAGATTTCACATATAAAAGTTTATCAAGAAAAACAAATACAGTGGTAAATAGACTGTATATTATAATGGTAATATTATTAAATTGTTTTCGGTAAAAATTTAATACAAGTTACGTAAAAATTTTCCGAGCGCGCGGATTTGAAGCGAGCCGGGCGATTTGCAAAATTCGGAAAAGTACCGATTTTAAAAATAATTTTTAATAATTAAATGTAACTATATTTTATAATAATTTTTAATTTAAGATAACATAAGTCTTTCTTTAGTCAATGACCGTAAAATAATTTCTTAATTGTTATAAATAAAGGCACTACGATTTAAGAAAAAAGAAACAATTATCTCAGCTTCAGTTGGTTGTAGACAATTTTTATTTCTTTATAAATCTTCGTTTCGACTTCAGCAACAATATTCTGTTAGTTAGAAACTCATAGGATGTACAGGCCGCTTCAGCTCTAAATGTTTATAACAAAATTTGCCCCCTTGATTTCAAGCCCAACATTTAGCTCGGCTTCAGTTGGTCTTAGAAATTTTTATTTTTTTATAAATCTTCGTTTCGTCTTTAGCAACAATAATCTGTAAGTTAAAAACTCATAGGATGTACAGGGCCGCTTCAGCTGTAAATGTTTATAACGAACTTTGCCTCCTTATTTTCAAACCCAAAAATTAGAAGTCTAAAAATGTTTTAACGATTTATTTACATCAGAATATGAAAACATAACTCTTTAGAAGGAGATTGGATGTTTCACCAAGTCTACGATTTTTTTTTCAAAAAGTTATAGCCTTCGACATTTGACCTCTTGGGATAAACAATTTATAATATCTAACAAATTCGTTAATCCGGCCTTACAATTTTGTTTTATGTTTGGAATTGAAAGATCTTCACTTTAAAGCTTTAAAAAATAAAAAAAAATATTTGTACAATAAATAACGCAATTGTAAAAAACGGCCATTTTGGACCTTTCGCAGGCTGTTTTGCAATAACCAATAAACGAAATTAAACTTCATCATCCAGCCTTAAAAGTCCACTGCTGAACATAGGCCTCCTCCCCTCGTTTCCAACCCCATCTATCCTGCGCCGCCCTCATCCAGTTTTTATTTACCTTTCTTAAGTCGTCAGTCCATCTTGTAGGCGGTCGACCGACGCTTCTCTTGTCTTCTCTTGGCCTCCATTCCAATAACCTCTTCGTCCATCGCCCATCTGTCATTCTGGCTACGTGTCCTGCCCATCTCCACTTCAACCTGGCTATCCTCTCGATGACGTCAGTCACCTTTGTTCTTCTCCTGATTTCTTCGTTTCTGATTTTGTCTCGCAGAGTTATTCCTAACATTGACCGCTCCATTCTTCTCTGCGTGACTCTTAGTTTGGTAGCCGAGGCTTTAGTTAAGGTAAGTGTTTCTGATCCGTACGTCAAGACTGGGAGGACAAAAACGGCCATTTTGGACATTTCGCAGGCTGTTTTGCAATAACCAATAAACGAAATTAAACTTACCATAGCTCAAATTGTAGGTTTTTTAATTTACTACAACTTTCTATTAAAAAGTTTTTCCCTAGAATCAATATCCTAAGCTGCAAAATTAAAAATCTTTAAAAATTGCAAATTTAACAAATGAATATCGCAATAACAAAAAAAGCTCACAATATTTTTGGTCACATTTTAGTAGAAGTTATTCCTCGCATCGTCCTTTACAACACCTGATAGGTTTCAAAAATTCCTGAATTATATCCTGAAATCGACCTATTTTTCACCCACAGCCTGGAGTAGTCAGCGTATTCCTCATTCTTGTGTGGAAAAATACCAGAATTTGGAGGCTCAAAAAATATTTTCTTTTCATAATTCTTCCGCTGTGTTCAAATATGCTTATTGGCTATGAATAATAACGAATATCTGTATTATACTATCTTCATATATTTTAAAAATATCTCAAAATAAAAAAAAATCCAAAATTATTGGTTGAGTGTGACTTGTCGATTCACCTCGACTGATATTTAGATGTATTACTCATCAGATTGTTTTCAGGACATATACCAGCAGAGGAATGCAGTTAATTTGTTGACTTATGGCTTATGTTACTAAGAACAAGTATTATATACATACTACAGTTCAGGTTAATAAAAAAAGTATTTGATCTTAAATTATTTATTTAAAAACTAATTATTGCTAACACGTCTTAATTTATGTGAAATTCTCTCTTTCGCTTTCACCAACCAATACTTTATTGTTTCGATGATTTCGGTGTCCTTGGCGGAATTATACTGTACTTTCACAGCATCTGTAAAATAACATGAAGAGAAGTATCCATACTTACTCAAATGTGGTCTCGAGGTAAACCAATTACAAAAAACTCGAAGATGTACCACAAGGTTAACATGTGGTACATCTTCGAGTTTTTTGTAATTGGTTCTGTAAAATAAAATGTACTGCATGAGCGTCAGCTTAAAGCTGAATTAAATGTTTTTATTTTAAAAAGAATGTTTGAAGAATTCAAATATCTGGAAGCTGTAATAAACAGAGAAGGCCTAGGCAACAAAAAAATCCAAAGGCGAGTTGAACAAAGTAGGAAGGTAGTAGGTTGCTTGAATTCCGTGTGATGGGATAAAAATATATCCAGAACTACAAAATTAAGAATAGGGAAGTCATTTGTGGAATCAGTGCTAATGTATGGAAGCGAAGTCTGGACATTAACAGCAGAGTCCAGAAGAAGGATCAATGCTGTGGAAATGGACTATGTAGAAGTGCTGCAATCTCCCGATTGGACAGAGTATGTAACGAAGAAATAAGAAGAAGGATGCAGGCACACGATACAGCGGTAGACAGGCTCGAGAGAAGAAGCCTAAAATGGTTCGGTCACTTAGAATGGACGACCAATGATGGGCAAAGAAACTGCTGAAATGGAAACCCCCAGGTAGGAAAAAAAGGGGAAGACCAAGACTATCCTGGAATGACACGATAAGGAAGGTCATGGAACATCGATATTTGGAAGAGGAAGATGCCCAGGATAGAAATAGATAGCGGTTAGGTGTGGGAATGCGGCACCAGCCGAAATGACACCCCGTATATATAAAATTTAAAAAAATTGTATAGCTTACCTAATATAGCCTTGGACAGTTTCAAGTGTTTAAATGCTTTTTTTGTTTGGCTCCACCCATGAAAAGCAATGCTACTTCATCTAATGTAATTCTGTACAGAATTTTTCGAATACGCTGCCCCATTGACCTTCCTAATATTTTTTCTAATTCAGAAATCTAAAAATAAAAAATATTTTTAATTAAGATACACTTTTTATTATTAATTCTTAAATTGACGGTGTGAGATGCCAAGTGACCAAACCCACAATTTTACCAAAATGCGTTTATTGCATTAAAGTTATTCATTATTTAAATATATGAGAATTCTATATTATTCTGCAAAAAATTATATTATGACCTCGAACATTTTAATCATATCTAAATTTCAATGTTTTTCTTATTTGTTGCATTTTGGGCTTAGTCCACTTTACATCTCAGCGTCAATTAATTTTAGAATGCAAGGTTCTGAAACTGTTCCTGTGGCATGTTTAATTTAGTGTTCTGTTTATATGTGATTGAGCCACGAATATTGGTGTAATGAAAATTACATTTTAAATTAACTACTGTTTGTCGTTTCAATTTCCACTCTGGAAATCTTTCTCAAAAAGGAAGGAAAATATTCTGAAAAAAAAAAAAAATTCTGACATGATTTTATAACCTGATGATATTTAGGGCAAGGAATACATAAACGAAAAAAAAATCAGCTTGTAAAATCTTCCCAGATTTTTTTCAGAATATTTTCCTTTTTGAGAATGATTTCCGGAGTGGAAATCGAAACGTCAAACAGTAGTTAATTAAAAATGTAATTTTCATTACTCAATCCCATATAAACATAATACTGATTTTAGAATATTGTGATGTATTTTAAATTTTCAACACTATGAAATGCCTTACCATTATTTTGTAATTATTCTCCTCGTTTAGCCATACTTCCAGTTCAGTCAATTGATTTTCACTCTCTACAGGAATCTTTTGATACAATTCCCTTACCTTCACATCAAAATTATTGATGTCTGCTGATTTCTGGACTCTGCTGGAGTTGACCAAGGTGCCTACCTTGTCCAACAATGAATCCAGATTAAGATTTATCTGGGACAGCTTATCCATAACGACTCGTTTAAAATCTAAAACAAAGTTGTACATTTATAAGTACTATTCTTTAAACAGTTTTTTAATATTTAATTAATCTTCATTATTTAATAATCAAACAATTTTCATTTTGTTTTTTACATCTCATTTAAAAACTCGGGCAGCTGCGACGAAGATCAGGAATAGCTGATGCAGTACAAAGAATAGCATCACTCAAATAGAACTGGGCAGGTCACGTAGGTCGAATGATAAATAAATAACAGATGGACAAGGCGGATACTGGAATGAAGACCAACAGATGATACCTAATGGAGCAGAAGTTGTCCACCAACACGTTGGACTGATGATCTAAATTGTTGTCATAGGAACTGGATGTAAGAGACAAGATCAAAACAGATGGAAAATTATGAAGGAGATCTGTTCAGCAATGGAAAAGCAAAGATTAAATAATGATGACTCAAAAACTATTAGTTTTTTTTTTGTTGAACCATTATAATTTTGAGATTTTGTCAGTCTGAACAATAAAAACTTATGTCATTGAAACACAGCTTATACAAGACCAACAGTTAACATTTATTACTTTCAAAAATGATAAAGTAACCTAAAAGTAAATTAATGTATTATCTGAAGCAGATAAAAATGTATTACCTTCATCAGCTGGAATAACGTTCTTCCTTATCTTTTCCTCGATCCTTGGCGTTACAGAAACATTTTCGTCTCTTGGTAGGGTAAAATTGGTCGACACTAGAGCTGGAATGTATTTTAAAACAAAATATATATCACTTCATTTCATATTTAAAAAAGATTTACATATTGAAAAATAAGAAATATTAAAATTACCTCTAGGTGTATCCCAGGTGTTTACATTTTCCCCCCAGGTGTTTACAAGGAAATTTGGTGACATTAACGATGCAGATGTATCTAGAAAGACAATATTTTATTAGATCTTATTATATTTTCGATCAGCAAAAAATATATTTCTAATAAAATATTAACACTTTAAATGACCGAAGCATTTTGGTTAACCTGTACCCCTGGCCGGACTATTCTTTAATTAGTATAGTAGACTGTGATAAAGTAGGAGTGTGTCCATATTTGATATACATGGTCGTTAAAGTGTTAAACCAAATTATCTTTACCTCCAACTAAAACATCAGGGGTGCTCCCGATTGAATTTTTCTGAATGTGATCATGTGCTTTTTTTTGGTTGGTCTGCTTTATGCTGAAATAAAAGTTTTATCAACGTAGAATGAAGTAAACACTTCTGTTGTATGTAGGTATATAATTTATTAAAAAATTCTTAAAATTTATCCACAAGGGAGTGGAAGTACAACAAAACGTTTTCGGTCAAACTGACCATCCTCAGTGTAAACGTCCAGTGTACAAGTAATTGAAACTAGCCACTTGAATAGGTGTAAAACCTCAAAATAACATTATTGCTACATTATGAGCTGTGTAGTAATCGACAATAAGTCGATGTCTTAAGATTAAAAATATATCACATGTGGATGTATGTCATCCTTGCTCGGAATTTACACAAGGTTGTGATCAGGTGAGAGGTTAACAACCAACCAACCAACAAAAAAAAAAGTTTTATATTAGATATTTAACAATAAACTGTAATCTCACAAACTGGGTGTACAGATAACTGAGAATGGCAGTGAGGCGGACGAAATACAGAAACAGATAATGTTTGCTAACAAAACATACATCTCTCTGTCACAGGTGTTTGGATCCGAAGACATCCATAGGGAAGTAAAGTTTAAAATATAAAAACCATCTTACAGCTAATAGCAACATATATGGTTATGGTGTAGAAACATGGATCATGACTGAAAAGACAATAAACCTTATTAATACTTTTGAAAGATATTAAGGAGGATACTGGGACCCATTTGCGACAATTGTATATGGAGAATAAGGTTCAACCACAAGCTACACCAATATTACAGAGGAGCTATAGTACATTACTATAGCAAACTATGCAAAAATACAAAGATTGGGCTGGGCAGGTCACCTTATAAGAATGGATAACAACAAAACACCTAGTAGAACGTTTAGCGGAACTATGGTGGGAGTCGGCCAGTAGGAATATCAAGGAAGAGGTGGATAGACGAAGTGAGAACCGTTGCTAAAGGGATATTGAGGGTGGACAACTGGAGGAGAGCATCCAGAGAATATCACAAACACTTTCGGAGATTGAAAACATATTGTGTTTAAATCAGTCACCAAGATTACAGCTAAATTTGTATCTGTTAACACGTTGACGGACACTGCGTCAAATGTATAAGCTACATTAATGGAAAGTAGACGTCCATAGACGTTGTCTGTCAACGTGTTAAAAAGCAATAAAACTGTTCAATACTTACATTCTGGTATTTCTTTGCTAAAGCACGGGTATGAATTTGTATCATCCTCTGAACTGATACTTAATGACTTACGTGAAACTGTATCAGATTCTGATGATTCATATCTTGGATTTCTCTTTCTTTTTCTGGGTGCTCTACTTTAGTAACTATCGGTATTAGATGACAAATCCGTCATTAGCAGAGCTTTCTTAGCTTTTCTTTGAGCTGTTACAAAATTATCTACAAAAAAATCAAGAGAGTCAAAATTTATGCAAAATTAATTTAAAATAACTTACCAAAACAGCCCAAAATCGTTGCTGGATAGACGTTCCCAGTCTGTCAAAGGACTGTCGCCATGCTCTATTGTTTTTATTATGTTTTCCAGCTTGTATGTTTTTCGAGGCCAAAAAACTCTTGCGATTCCTTGACGTACCACGACTCAGGTATGGCCTCAACTGCGTCTTCTTTGGTAAACTTAACCACGAGCCAGTACATGGCCACAATTAAAATTTGACTAAAATTGATAATGCAGTATTGGAAAGCACAAATCTAGTTTTAAATGTTAATACCATGTTAATAATAATGGAATCATGGACTTTAATTGTAGAGGCAATGAGACGACTTAATGCCTTTAAAATATGGACCTATAGAAGAATTATGAGGGTTTTCTGGGTAGATAAGAGTTACGAAAAATAAAGTACTGAGAAGAATAGGTAAAGAGAAGGAAGTTGAACTTACAATTACAAGAAAGAAAACTACAGTATCTCGGACATGTGATGCGGGGCGAGAAGTATGGCATCCTGCGACTCATAATGCAAGAAAAGATAGATGGCAGAAGAAGCATCGGAAGAAGACGAATTTCATGGCTGAAGAACCTGAGAGAATGGTTTGGTTGCAGCTCAAAACAACTATTTAGAGCTACTGTCTCAAAAATGGAAATAGCTATGATGATTGCCAACCTCCGTAGCGGAGATGGCACCTGAAGAAGAAGAAGATTGAATAAATATTTAAATTTGCAAAATAAAAATGTATACCATTTTTATTCAGTTGCAATGCGAAGGCAAAACAGTCTTATTTTTTACTTAGTACAGAAAGCGCAAACCAGCACTCTAAATCGCCGATTTTTGTCTCTTGTTGCAGGCATCATCTATCCATTGACTTTCATTTAAATTTGCCTTGAGTATACAAACATTACTGTGTATAATAATACAATATTCACAGTGTAACAAAATTGACAAAACATAATATATATATGGAATAACATTTTTACAAAATATGAAGCTACTGCAGTTTGTCCTCTATTTAGATATTCATTTATAGAATAAAATGCTTGTCTTAAGAGTATAACATGTTTTTTTTTTAAATTTCAAGGGAATTCCAAAATGTAAATGAGTCTATTAATACTTCAAAGAATGGCTCAATTTTTTATAATAAAAGCCTATAAGAACAATTGTATTTTTATAAGTGGCCATATTTGTAACTTCCACTATGAGATATATCCAATTCTACAATTAATCTATTACTAATTTTAGAAGTATGTATTTAAATAAAAGCAAATGTTTTAAAACTTTATACTGAGGTGATCT
This sequence comes from Diabrotica virgifera virgifera, assembly GCF_917563875.1. Lineage (NCBI taxonomy): Eukaryota > Metazoa > Arthropoda > Insecta > Coleoptera > Chrysomelidae > Diabrotica > Diabrotica virgifera. The sequence goes on along the minus strand of NC_065451.1, from coordinate 119,859,648 downwards.
ACACTGTAAAGGAAGTGGGCTAGAGCTATGTTCCATACTAAAAGTTAAATTTTGTTGATTTGGTGGTATTCTCTTCAAAAATGATTTTCCCTTTGTTAAAATATTCTTTTCACAACTTGTTCTAAAGGAAGTGCTGCTTTACTAACTGTTTTTGTTCATTGTGGCATATATTTTTCAAAAGAGAAATAAAAAATTTTCAAGCATTCCATATAATTTTACACAAACAGCAATGAGTAACATATTGTGAGCATTAACCCTCGGGTAGCCACGTCTCAAAGTTGCATGAGTGGACACATTGCGGTACCTATGCCACACATAAAAAAACGGTAAAAAATGTTACAATATCAAAAATTTTATTAGAATAAAAGAAAAGCATTATTATTAATATTTTTTTATGACTTTAACATAACGTGACGACTCATGAGCAAAATAAAAAACGAGTACTCAGTCTTACAATGTACTCTGAACAAAATAAAAACGTTTACTACAAAAAATTTCACAAACATCCCAAAAGTAAAATACCTAAATACAAAATAATTGAATTAGACTTTGCAGTGTAACACACATTGCAGTGTACTTTTTTCTCACTTTTGATTTTTGCAAAAAAAATTTATTGAACAACTCTCACTTCAACGCTCAATATCAAACTGATAGAACACTTCAGGAAATGCAATAGCCGCAGGTAGTATTTTAAAGATAGTCACTCGTAATCTATAGATAGTAGTTGTGTGTACGAAAGAATATCGGTAAAACTTATTAAAACTTTAAAATGCGGTCTCAGTGTGCACACCGGTTTTTAATAAAATGTTTAAACAAATGTTAGCATAGTCAACAAAAGATTCATCTATTGAAAATTCTGCACTGCAGAATATTAAAGTTCCCAAACATAAAAAATTATTATAAAAATTTTTTGGTACAAACTAATAGAAGCCTGAATTCTGTACCTTTGTATGTGTTACAAGTCAACTATAGACCTGGTTTTTCGTGAAAATTCATAAGGAATAAATCTATTAAATTCAGCCAGCTTTAAGTAAATTTTATGACGTTTGGCAGCTTGTAATTTAAATGGTGGTTTTCCAAAAATTCACTCACTCATATTTTTCATGACATTCTTTTCATTGCGCCTAATAATAAAAAATGCATAATATATTGGCACATTAGCTATTAAATTAAAATTAGGTATATTTTCCATTAAACTTGTTCCGATGTGATGTTCTGGCTGTGCTCTAGATCTGAATGATTGATCAGTTATTTTTTAAAATTTGTTTCAGTGAAGTAAATGTTATTTTCAAAATCTCATTCAACTGTACATTTTGTGCAACTAAAAAAACCTGAATGACCTTTAATTTTTAATATATTATAAGATTTTGATGGTACATCACAAATGAACATTGAAGTTTTAAATCTATATGATATGGAATCAATAACAATTCGATTAGTGAAATAAGTGAAAAGAATTTCAACAATGAATCAAGTAATCTGTTAACCGAGGTACTCAGCACCAAACGGCGAAGCTAGCAAAATATTCCAACAATGCGTCGCAGATTATCCATATGAAACGTGTCATTTTGTACTCTAATAAATGTGGAGTATGGTATAACACTATGGTATTATCATTTTTAATTCCATTAGTTACTAAATCAGATGCTTCTTTAACAAATAATTTTAAAAATTGGGTAAAGTCTGGTTTGCCTACACCTTCATACAAAGCAACACAAAACACCTCTGACTTCAACATATCAATAGACTTAATCATGCAAAGAATTGGCCAAAAACTTTCATTGCCACTTATACAGTGTGTCCACGAATGGAATGCCCAAGAGGAAAAACTTTTTTATTTTCAATTTTAGCGAAAAATGTTATTCTTGATAAAAAGTTTACTTGTTCTAAAACCCCATAAAATGAAATAAAATTCAAATTTTTCAAAACCTGCTTAGTTTTGTAGCCAATTTCTTGTAAATCCCTATACATTTTTGCACTAAGTTTGAAATTGTAACAATAATCTAGTGTTGTTAAATTACAATGTAGCTTTAACTGTCAACTCCAATAAATAATTTGCAAATTGCCTTTCTTTTTCAACGAGTAAATGTTAAGCATCCAACAAAGAATTTATCTTGTAAAGTGTTATGGAATTGGAATGACAATTAACAATTCCATTAGTTGCTAAATCAGATGCTTCTTTAACAAATAATTTTAAAAATTGGGTTCAGTCTGGTTTGCCTACACCTTCATACAAAGCAACACAAAACAATCGGAGTTGGCAGTTACTAATCTACATTGTAGTTTAACAATACTAGATTATTGTTACAATTTCGAACTTAGTGCAAAAATGTATAGGGAACTACATAAAATTGGCAACAAAATTAAGCAGGTTTTGAAAAACTCAAATTTTATTTCGTTTATTGAGGTTTTAGAATAAGCAAAAAAACGGATTAACGAGGGACATAGTTATGCCTTTAAAAGAAAAACCCGACAAACAAGATTAGCGGGAATTTTAGCTACTTGCAAAAATAGAGATATTATTAAAAATACAATTTTGAAAATGTCCCAAAAGCTGTATAATTGATAACGGTGGGCAAGCAAATACTTCTGATGGGATATGTGAAATAATAACTAGTTCTAGTTCCCTACTAAATAATTCTTTGGAACTAAATAAAACTCAGCTTTTAACTCCTAATGAAAGTACTAAAAAATAACAGTACAGTATCAATCTCTCCTACATTGGGGTCTCCAGATAAAGCGGTTCCATTTTCTAATAAATTGTTGTCATGGGCTATTGAAGAAAATATATCTCACTCCGCTTTAAAAAAGCTTTTAAAAATTCTAAAGGAAAATGTGCAAGAGAATGACTTGGTGAAATTGCCATTGGATCCAAGAACTCTTTTACAAACTCCCACTTCATCTAACCAAACTGAAGTCATGGGACAAGGGAAATATTTTTTCCACCTACCTCTACCGAAAGTATACTTTTCCGGACCTGATTATAGGGAGCAAAGTTGTACTTTTCCTCCCTAGGGAGGAAAATATTTTTCCTCCCTAGGGAGGGAAAGTAAAAGTGACGTCATGGTATTTCATTCATGAAGTATAACTTATTGACGCCCTGTACAATATCTATTTTCTATTACGTACGTTCCTATACATTTTAACGTTTATTTATAAAACACTCTGTATTTTGCAGAATGGTAAAAAACAGTAAATTGTTATTTTGATTTAACAATGTTTACATTATTAATTTGACTTATATTTGACAGTTGACAGTTATGTTGTACGTACTTGTTAGTTTTAGTTCTAATAAATTTTGTTGGTTAGTTACATAAATAAATTAAGTAAAAATGAAAAAATGACTTGTTATTTGAGGAAGGTGGAAAAACCATATGTATAACATGGGAGTAAAGTGCCTTTTCCTCCCTTGAATGATTACTGCCCTCCGCTACGCGTCGGGCAGTAAACTTCATTCTCGGGAGGAAAAGTAGCACTTTCCTCCCTTGTTATACAAATAGGAAAAATTTTGGAATACAAAAAACCATTCAGAACATATGTGGGAAATTATGTATTAAACTTAATCATAATGACTTTGTTGATATTGCAGTTAACATTGGTGGAGTACCATTATTTAAAAGTAGCAATGAAAGTTTGTGGCCAATTCTTTGCATGATTAAATCGATTGATATGTTGAAGTCAGAGGTGTTTTGTGTTGCTTTGTATGAAGGTGTAGGCAAATCAGACTGTACCCAATTTTTAAAATTATTTGTTAAAGAAGCATCTGATTTAGCAACTAATGGAATTGTTATTGATTCCATATCATGTACATTTAAAATTTCAATGTTAATTTGTGTTGCACCAGCAAAATCCTATATATTAAAAATTAAAGGTCATCCAGGTTTTTTTAGTTGCACAAAATGTACAGTTGAAGAAGATTTTGAAAATAACATTTACTTCACAGACACAAATTTTAAAAAAAGAACTGATCAGTCATTCAGATCTAGAGCACAGCCAAAACATCACATTGGAACAAGTTTAATGGAAAATATACCTAACTTTAATTTAATAGATAATGTGTCAATCGACTATATGCACTGTTTATTATTAGGCGTAATGAAAAGAATGCTGTGTCATAAAAAATTTGGGTGGATTTTTGAAAAACCACCATTTAAATTACAAGCTGCCAAAGTTCATGGAATAAACTTAAAATTGGCTGTATTTAAAAGATTTATTCCTTATGAATTTTCAAGAAAAACCAGGTCTATAGTTGACTGTAAGAGATACAAAGCTACAGAATTCAGACTTTTATTACTTTATACTGGAATTATTGCTTTTAAAGAAATTTTACCAAAAAAATTTTATAATATTATGTCTTAGTTTGGGAACAATAATATTTTGCAGTGCAGAATTTTCAAAAGATGAATCATTTGTTGACTATGCTAACAATTTGTTTACACATTTTATTAAAAACAGTATAAAATTGTACAATCCTGATTTTGTGTCCTTTAATGTTCACAATATGTTACACATTGCTGATTGTGTAAAATTATATGGAATGCTTGATAATTTTAGTGCTTTCCCTTTTGAAAATTATATGCCACAACTAACAAAAAAAGTTAGGAAACCAACACACCCTTTAGAACAAGTTGTTAAAAGGATATTTGAACAAAGGGAAAATCCTTTTGTGAAGAGAATACCACCAAATCAACAAAATTTAACTTTTAGTATGGAGCATAGCTCTGACCCACTGCCTTTTAAAACATTATAAAGTTTATTTAAATACTTTTAAAATTAGTGATAGATTTGTAGAATTGGATAACAATCTCATAATGGAAGTTATAAATATGGATACTTATGAAAATACAATTTTTCTTATAAGCTTTTATTATAAAAAAATTGCGCCATTGCGCATTGTTTAAAGTACCAATAGACTCTTTGCATTTAGGAATTTCCTTTATTGAGAAAGTAAATGTAAATTTAAATGTTTATTCAGTGTCTGGTATTAAAATAGGATAGTGGTATTCCCCTTTAAAAATATATTTGTTTGTTTTCTAATACTACATCATCAATAATTTTAGTAAAATTTTGATTGTGACCATGTACTGGCTCGTGGTTAAATGCACAAAAGAAAATGCAGTTGAGGCCATACCAGAGTTATGGTTCATATCAGAGGAGTGTTCTTGATCTGCAAAAACATAAACTGTGTCCACGGATGGCATACCCAAGAGGAAAAACTTTTTTATTCTCAATTTTAGCGAAAAATGTCGTTCTTGATAAAAAGCTTATTCTAAAACCTCAATAAACGAAATAAAATTTAAGTTTTTCAAAACCTTTTTAATTGTGTTGCCAATTTTATGTAGTTCCCTATACATTTTTGCACTAAGTTCGAAATCATAACAATAATCTAGTATTGTTAAACTAGAATGTAGCTTAGTAACTGCCAACTCCGATTGTTTTGTGTTGCTTTGTATGAAGGTGTAGGCAAACCAGACTGTACCCAATTTTTAAAATTATTTGTTAAAGAAGCATCTGATTTAGCAACAAATGGAAATGTTAATTGTCATTTCAATTCCATAAGACTTTACAAGATAAATTCTTTGTTGGATGCTTAACATTTACTCGTTGAAAAAGAATGACAATTCGCAAATTATTTATTAGTTGACAGATAAAGCTACATTGTAATTTAACAACACTAGATTATTGTTACGATTTCGAACTTAGTGCAAAAATGTATAGGGATTTACATGAAATTGGCTAAAAAACTAAGCAGGTTTTGAAAAACTTGAATTTTATTTCATTTTATGGGGGTTTAGAACAAGTAAACGTTTTTATCAAGAATAACATTTTTCGCTAAAATAGAAAATAAAAAAGTTTTTCCTCTTGGGCACCCCATTCGTGGACACACTGTATAAGTGGCAATGAAAGTTTTTGGCCAGTTCTTTGCATGATTAAGTCTATTGATATGTTGAAGTCAGAGGTGTTTTGTGTTGCTTTGTATGAAGGTGTAGGCAAACCAGACTGTACCCAATTTTTAAAATTATTTGTTAAAGAAGCATCTGATTTAGTAACTAATGGAATTAAAAATGATAATACCATGGTTTTATACCACACTCTACATTTATTAGAGTACAAAATGACACATTTCATATGGATAATCTGCGATGCATTGTTGGAATATTTTCCTAACTTCGCCGTTTGGTGCTGAGTACCTCGGTTAACAGATTACTTCATTCATTGTTGAAATTCTTTTCACTTACTTCACTAATCGAATTGTTATTGATTCCATATCATATAGATTTAAAATTTCAATGTTAATTTGTGATGCACCAGCAAAATCTTATAATATATTAAAAATTAAAGGTCATTCATGTTTTTTTAGTTGCACAAAATGTACAGTTGAATGAGATTTTGAAAATAACATTTACTTCACTGAAACAAAAAAAAATAACTGATCAATCATTGAGATCTAGAGCACAGCCAGAACATCAAATCGGAACAAGTTTACTGGAAAATATACCTAATTTTAATTTAATAGATAATGTGCCAATATACTATGCATTGTTTATTATTAGGCGTAATGAAAAGAATGTCATAAAAAATATGAGTGAATTTTTGGAAAACCACCATTTAAATTACAAGCTGCCAAACGTCATAAAATATACTTAAAGCTGGCTGAATTTAATAGATTTATTCCTTAGGAATTTTCACGAAAAACCAGGTCTATAGTTGACTGTAACACATGCAAAAGTACAGAATTCAGGCTTCTATTAGTTTATACTGGAATTATTGCTTTTAAAGAAATTTTACCACAAAAATTTTATAATAAGTGCAAAATTTTCAATAGATGAATCTTTTGTTTACTATGCTAACATTTGTTTAAACATTTTATTAAAAACCGGTGTCCACACTGAGACCGCATTTTAAAGTTTTAATAAGTTTTACCAATATTCTTTCGTACACACAACTACTATCTAGAGATTAGTGCGAGTGACTATCTTTAAAATACTACCTGCGGCTATTGCATTTTCTGAAGTGTTCTATCAGTTTGATATTGAGCGTTGAAGTGAGAGTTGTTCAATAAATTTTTTTTGCAAAAATCAAAAGTAAGAAAAAATACACTGCAATGTGTGTTACACTGCAAAGTCTAATTAAATTATTTTGTATTTAGGTATTTTACTTTTGAGATGTTTGTGAAAATTTTTGTAGTAAACGTTTTTATTTTGTTCAGAGTACATTGTAAGACTGACTACTCGTTTTTTTATTTTGCTCATGAGTCGTTACATTATGTTAAAGTCATAAAAAAATATTAATAATAATGCTTTTCTTTTGTTATTCTAATAAAATTTTTGATATTTTTAACATCTTTTGCCGTTTTTTTATGTGTGGTATTAGGTACCGCAATGTCTCCACTCATACAACTTTGAGACGTGGCTACCTGAGGGTTAATGTTCACAATATGTTACACATTGCTGTTCGTGTAAAATTATATAGAATGCTTGAAAATTTTTGTTATTTCTCTTTTAAAAATTATATGCCACAATGAACAAAAACAGGTAGTAAAGCAGCACTTCCTTTAGAACAAGTTGTGAAAAGAATATTTGAACAAAGGGAAAATCCTTTTTGGAGAGAATACCACCAAATCAACAAAATTTAACTTTTAGTATGGAACATAGCTCTAGCTCACTGCCTTTACAGTGTAGATCACCCCAGTATAAAGTTTTAAAACATTTACTTTTATTTAAATACATACTTCTAAAATTAGTAATAGATTAATTGTAGAATTGGATATATCTCATAGTGGAAGTTACAAATATGGCCGGCTACTTATAAAAATACAATTGTTCTTATAGGCTTTTATTATAAAAAAATTGAGACATTCTTTGAAGTACTAATAGACTCATTTATATTTTTAAATTCCCTTAAAATTAAAAAAAAAACATGTTATACTCTCAAGAAAAGCATATTATTCTATAAATCAATATCTAAATAGAGGACAAACTGCAGTAGCTTCATATTTTGTAAAAATGTTATTTCATATATATTATGTTTTGTCAATTTTGTTACACTGTGAATATTGTATTATTATACACAGTAATGTTTTTATGCTGAATTCTGTAGTGACGTATCCTACATTTTTCATGTTTAAAAGAATCAATAAAGTATGACTATGACCTATATTGAAAAAGTAAATGCAAATTTAAATGAAAATCAATGGAGGGATGATGCCTCCAACAAGAGGCGAGAATCGTCGATTTAGAGTGCTGGTTTGCGCTCTCTGTACTAAGTAAAAAATAAGACTGTTTTGCCTTCTCATGGCAACTGAATAAAAATGGTATTGCTGGTTTGCGCTCTCTGTACTAAGTAAAAAATAACACTGTTTTGCCTTCGCATTGCAACTGAATAAAAATGGTATACATTTTTATTTTGCAAATTTAAATATTTATTCAATCTTTTCTTCTTCAGGTGCCATCTCCGCTACGGAGGTTGGCAATCATCATAGCTATTTTAATTTTTGAGGCAATAGCTCTAAATAGTTGTTTTGAGCTGCATCCAAACCGTTCTCTCAGGTTATTCAGCCATGAAATTCGTCTTCTTCCGATGCTTCTTCTGCCATCTATCTTTCCTTGCATTATGAGTCGCAGGATGCCATTCTTCTCGCCCTGCATCACATGTCCGAATACTGTAGTTTTCTTTCTTGTAATTGTAAGTTCAACTTCCTTCTCTTTACCTATTCTTCTCAGTACTTCATTGTTCGTAACTCTTATCTACCCAGGAAACCCTCATAATTCTTCCATAGGTCCACATTTCAAAGGCGTTAAGTCGTCTCATTGTCTCTACAATTAAAGTCCATGATTCCACTATTATTAACATGGTATTAACATTTAAAACTAGATTTGTGCTTTCCAATACTGCATTATCAATTTTAGTCACATTTTGATTGTGGCCATGTACTGGCTCGTGGTTAAGTTTACCAAAGAAGATGCAGTTGAGGCCATACCTGAGTGATGGTACATCAAGGATTCGCAGGAGTGTTTTTGGCCTCCAAAAAGATACAAGATGGAAAAAATAATAAAAACAATAAAGCATGGCGACAGTCCTTTGGCAGACTGGGAAGTCTATCCAGCAACAATTTTGGGCCGTTTTGGTAAGTTATTTTAAATTAATTTTGGATAAATGTTGACTCTCTTGATTTTTTTGTAGATAATTTTATAACAGCTCAAAGAAAAGCTAAGAAAGCTCTGCTAATGACGGATTTGTCATCTAATACCGATAGTTACTATAGTAGAGTACCCAGAAAAAGAAAGAGAAATCCAAGATATGAATCATCAGAATCTGATACAGATTCACGTAAGTCATTAAGTATCAGTTCAGAGGATGATACAAATTCATACCCGTGCTTCAGCAAAGAAATACCAGAATGTAAGTATTAAACAGTTTTATTGCTTTTTAACACGCTAACGGACAACAACGTCTGTGGACGTCTACTTTCCATTAATGCAGCTTATACATTTGACGCAGTGTCCGTCAACGTGTTAATAGATACAAATTTAGCTGTAATCTTGGTGACTGATTTAAACACAATATGTTTTCAATCTCCGAAAGTGTTTGTGATATATTCTGGCTGCCCTCCTCCAGTTGTCCACCCTCAATAGCTCTCACGGTTCTCACTTCGTCTATCCACCTTTTCCTTGGTCTTCCTACTGGCCCACTCTCACCATAGTTCCGCTAAACGTTCTACTATCCTGTTCTTATAAATTATGTTCTGTTGTTATCCATTCTTATAAGGTGACCTGCCCGGCCCAATCTTTGTATTTTCGCATAGTTTGCTATAGTAATGTACTATAGCTCCTCTGTAATATTGGTATAGCTTGTGGTTGAACCTTATTCTCCATATACAATTGTCGCAAATGGATTCCAGTATCCTCCTTAATATCTTTCTTCCAAAAGTATTAATAAGGCTTATTGTCTTTTCAGTCATGATCCATGTGTCTACACCATATATGTTGCTATTGGCTGTATGATGGTTTTTATATTTTAAACTTTACTTCCCTATGGATGTCTTCGGATCCAAACACCTATGACAGAGAGATGTATGCTTTGTTAGCAAACATCTGTTTCTGTATTTTATCCGCCTCACTGCCATTCTCAGTTATCTGTACACCCAGTTTGTGATATTACAGTTTATTGTTAAATATCTAATATAAAACGTTTATTTCAGCATTAAGCAGACCAACCAAAAAAAAGCACATGATCACATTCAGAAAAATTCAATCGGGAGCACTCCTGATGTTTTAGTTGGAGGTAAAGATAATTTACATCTTAAGTTAAATTGGTTTATTAACACTTTAACGACCATATGTATCAAATATGGACACACTCCTACTTTATTATAGTCTATTTGAGCATATCTGGATACATGTAATAATGCTGTTACTATATCAATTAAAGAATAGTCCGGCCAGGGGTACAGGTTAGCCAAAATGCTTCGGTCATTTAAAGTGTTAATATTTTCTTGAAAATTCCACACCTGTAATTTTGAACCAATTAAAATACGTTATTTTGACAGATCACCATGGCAACGGAGGTATTTTATCGGAAATTTTTTGCTCGTGGGGTACCCAACAGCGAATTATAGTGGAAATTTTTTGACGTTTACAATAACAGAACATTTTTGACAGACTGGCTTTTATTTGTTTACATAATTTAGTTTTGATTCATTTTCTATCACTTGTAGTTACTCAAAACTTATGTAAAATTAAAGAATATACTATTTTCTATCTTGAAATGGTATTCCCATGCAACTACAATGAGTAGAAATTACGAATTTGAAAGCCTAAATAATTGCTGACAAAGCTATGGCGCGCTATTAATCTGTTCATGCAGCTTTGGATTTTCAAATGCAAATTTGGTGTGGAATTTTCTTACCGAATACCACGCGAAGTCAAATTAATATCCGGAAATTTTTTTTGGATCATGAATATTTTTAGAAAATTTCCCTCGTCTGCGACTCGGGAAATTTTCAAAATATTCATGATCTCAAAAAAATTTCCGGAAATAATTTGACCTCTAGTGGTATTACTAGTGAAAATATATTTTTTGCTAATCGAAAATATAAGATCTAATAAAATATTGTCTTTCTAGATACATATACATCATTAATGTCACCACATTTCCATGAAAATGTAAACAGCTGGGATACACCTAGAGGTAAGTTTAATATTTCTTATTTTTCAACATGTAAATTCTTTTTAAATACGAAATTAAGTGATATATATTTTGTTTTAAAATACATTCCAGCTCTAGTGTCGACCAGTTTTACCCTACCAAGAGACGAAAATGTTTCTGTAACGTCAAGGATAGAGGGAAAGATACGGAAGAACATTATTCCAGCTGATAAAGGTAATACATTTTTATCTGCTTCAGGTAATACATTAGTTTACTTTTAGGTTACTTTATCATTTTTGAAAGTAATACATTTTATCTGTTGGTATTGTATAAGCTGTGTTTCAATGACAAGTTTTTATTGTTCAGACTGATAAAATCTCAAAATTATAATAGTTCAACAAAAAAAACGAATAGTTTTTGAGTCATCATTATTTAATCTTTACTTTTCCACTGCTGGGCAGATCTCCTTCATAATTTTCCATCTGTTTTGATCTTGTCTCTTACATCCAGTTCCTATGACAACAATTTGGATCATCAGTCCAACGTGTTGGTGGACAACTTCTGCTTCGTTAGGCATCATCTGTTGGTCTCCATTCCAGTATCCGCCTTGTTCATCTGTTATCTATGTATCATTCAGGTAGGCACCTTGATCAACTCCAGCAGAGTCCAGAAATCAGCAGACATCAATAATTTTGATGTGAAGGTAAGGGAATTGTATCAAAAGATTCCTGTAGAGAGTGAAAATCAATTGACTGAACTGGAAGTATGGCTAAACGAGGAGAATAATTACAGAATAATGGTAAGGCATTTCATAGTGTTGACAATTTAAAATATATCACAATATTCTAAAATCAGTATTATGTTTATATGGGATTGATCCACAATTATCGATGTAATGCAAATTACATTTTTAATTAACTACTGTTTGACGTTTCGATTTCCACTCCGGAAATCATTCTCAAAAAAGAAAAATATTCTGAAAAACAATCTGGGAAGATTTTACAAGCTGATTTTTTTTAGTTTATGTATTCCTTGTCCTAAATATCATCAGGTTATAAAATCTTTATCTAAATCTAAAATTTAGTAAAGGTAAAGATAGTGTAAATAAAGTTAAAATTGGTCGCCTGTATAGTAAATCTAACTTTGGTAAATTTAGATTAAAGTGCGAGAGTCTTGACTGGTATTCTCTCCTATCACAATCGTCTGAGCCATTTAAATCATTTCATAATACAAAATGTGAATTTTTTGAAAGGTCTTTTCCTAAACAAAAGATTAAAATTAAAAATAGAAAACCTTGGATTACAAATGGCATTAAAAATTCCTGCAAAACCATGAGATCGCTCCATTATATCAAAAAATATTACCAAGATGAATGGTTTGTTACCTATTATAATCAATATAAAAAGATATACAGAAATGTTATTAAAACTGCAAAAGAAAACTGCTACAAGCATAGAATAGAAAACTCCTCAAATGTAACTAGGGAAACTTGGTCTATAATAAATGAATTAAGGGGTAAACACAGATCAGGTAATAGTCATCACACTCCACTTCCAAATGACTGTAATGAATTTTACTGTAGCATAGCCGAAACTTTAACAGCACAGTTGAGACATGGTACAGATCCTTTGTCATATCTGAAGAAAACAGAAGTTATGTGTCCCTTCATAATTTATGATACTAATGTTGAGGAATTGAAAGAGATATTTAAATCAATCAGAAACAAAAACTCTTCGGGTTATGATGACATCTCTATAAGAGTTTTCAATAATCTACCAAACTCTGCTTTGGATGTTTTATCTATTTTAATTAATGATAGTTTTAATGCTGGCACATTTCCCGATTTCCTGAATATAAATGTTGTAATTCCATTGCACAAGGGTGGAGATCACATAAACCCTTCCAATTACAGGCCAATTTCTCTGATACCTACGTTGGCAAAAATAATAGAGAAAATTGTTAAAGCAAGATTAATACAATTTTTAGAGGTTAACCAACTACTAAGTCCGAAACAGTTTGGTTTCCGTGGTAACACTGGCACGACCGACGCGATTTTCAGTTTTTTAGAGATAGCTTACAATAATAATAATTTAGGCGAGATGGTTGCGGCAGTGTTCTGTGATTTGACGAAGGCTTTTGACTGTGTCAATCATGGTTTGCTGCTGCAGAAGCTTAAACACTACGGAATTAAAGATAAGTCACTGAGTTGGATGGAGTCATATTTGTCGGGTAGGAGTCAGTTTGTTAGAACAGACTGTGACTCTGACTTGATGAATGTAACTTGGGGAGTGCCCCAAGGCTCGGTATTGGGACCAGTTCTGTTTTTGGTATATATAAACGATTTAGCCTACCTTGATGTATCTGCTCATTTCACCCTTTATGCAGATGATACCACTCTTATATGGCATGCTAAAGATTTGAATGTCTTACGCCAATCTGTAGGTAGGGAACTCTTAATGATTGGAAATTGGTGCACGGCGAACTTTTTGACATTAAACACTTCTAAAACCAAGCTTCTGTGTTTTAAACATGTTATGCCTGAATTACATCTGGAACTTGAACCTCAGCTGTCCGTCAGGTTTCTTGGTCTGAATATTGATCCTGACCTTAAATTTAAATCGCATATCGAAGCCTTGAATTCAAAACTTGCATCTGGATGCTATGCAATACGGTCGACTAGAAGGGAGCTTGGTTTTGCCCAAGCAAGAACTGTGTACTTTGCACTAGTAGAGTCACATCTTAGATTCGCAATTCAGTTTTGGGGAGCGTGTAGTCAGGAGCTTTTTAGTAGTGTGTTTTTGCTTCAAAAAAAGGCAGTACGCCTGTTGTGCCAGGTAAATTCTAGAGAAACGTGTAAACCTTTATTTATTAAACACAGTATCCTTACACTTGTATCTCTTTTCATTTTGGAAACGGCAAGCATTATTTTTAAGAATAAACATCTATATGAAAATAATAATCGATCTGGACGATTTGCTAGCAATTTAGCTTTGATTACACCTAGAAGCACACTAGTCAAAGACTCATTTATTTTTAACGGCATCAAAATTTTCAATAAACTACCTAGTGAAATAAAAAATTTGGAAACTATTAGAAAGTTTAGAAATTCATTAGATAGACTGCTCGCTAAGAGGGCCTATTATGATCTGACAGAATTTTTTGAGGACCATTGGAGCTGATGTATTTGTGATCTTGTGTATATTTTTTTTGTCAATTTGTTTGTCATTATTGTTTGTGATTTAGTTTTACAGCTTGTAGGTTGTTTGTTTTTTATTTTTGTTTTTATTTTTATTTTATTTTTATTTTTGACAATACTACATATTTTGTAGTTGTTATATAATGTAAATGTGTTATGTGTTATATTTTATATTTAGTCATATTTTAATTTAATTTATTTATTTAAAACTCTTAAACAGTGTTTGTCAACAAGATTTTTTCTTAGACAATAAACATATATTCTCTCTCTCTCTCTCTCTCTCTTACCAGAATTTTTTTTCAGAATATTTTCCTTCCTTTTTGAGAAAGATTTCCAGAGTGGAAATTGAAACGACAATTACAGTAGTTAATTTAAAATGTAATTTTCATTACAGCAATATTCGTGGCTCAATCACATATAAACATAACACTAAATTAAACATGCCACAAGCAAACAGTTTCAGAACCTGGCATTCTAAAATTAATTGACGCTGAGATGTAAAGTGTACTAAGCCCAAAATGCAACAAATGAGAAAAACATTGAAATTTGGATATTATCAAAATGTTCGAGGTTATAATATAATTTTTTGCAGAATAATATAGAATTCTCATATATTTAAATAACGAATAACTTTAATGCAATAAACGCGTTTTGGTAAAATTGTGGGTTTGGTCACTTTGCATCTCACAGCGTCAATTTAAGAATTAATAATAAAAAGTGTATGTTAATTAAAAATATTTTTTATTTTTAGATTTCTGAATTAGAAAGAATAGGAGGAAGGTCAATGGGGCAGTGTATACGAAAAATTCTGTACAGAATTATATTAGACGAAGTAGCATTGCTTTTTTCATGGGATGGAGCCAAACAAAAAAAAGCATTTAAACACTTGAAACTGTCCAAGGCTATAATATTAGGTAAGCTATAGAATTTTTTTAAATTTTATATATACGTGGTGTCATATCGGCTGGCGCCGCATTCCCACACCGAACCGCCATCTATTTCTATCCTGGGCATCTTCCTCTTCCAAATCTCGATGTCCCATGGCCTTCCTTATCGTGTCATTCCAGGATAGTCTTGGTCTTCCCGTTTTCTTCCTACCTGGGAGTTTCCATTTCAGCAGTTTCTTTGCCCATCGTTGGTCGTCCATTCTATGTGACACCGAACCATTTTAGGCTTCTTCTCTCGAGCCTGTCTACCGCTGTATCGTGTGCCTGAATCCTTCTTTTTATTTCTTCGTTACATACTCTGTCCAATCGGGAGATTGCAGCACTTCTACCTAGTCGATTTCCACAGCATTGATCCTTCTTCTGGACTCTGCTGTTAATGTCCAGACTTCGCTTCCATACATTAGCACTGATTCCACAAATGACTTCCCTATTCTTAATTTTGTAGTTCTGGATATATTTTTATCCCATCACACGGAATTCAAGCAACCTACTACCTTCCTACTTTGTTCAACTCGCCTTTGGATTTTTTTGTTGCCTAGGCCTTCTCTGTTTATTACAGCTCCCAGATATTTGAATTCTTCAAACATTCTTTTTAAAATAAAAACATTTAATTACAGTATAAGTACAGTATAATTCCGCCAAGGACACCGAAATCATCGAGACAATAAAGTATGGGTTGGTGAAAGCGAAAGAGAGAATTTCACATAAATTAAGACGTGTTAGCAATAATTAGTTTTTAAATAAATAATTTAAGATCAAACACTTTTTTTATTAACCTTTGTGTCTATACCCAGGTACCTGGGTATCATTGGTAACTGTTTTATCTAAATCATTGGGGATAGTATAAATATTTTCATTCCAGCTTCTAGTTATTCCTAAAATTATTCATAGCGAAGAGATTTATAATAAAATCTAAAGAAAAAAATACATATAATCTATTAAAAATACCTGTCAAAGTTTTTACACCATTACGTCCACACCCGTGGCACCCGGGTAACACTAATGTTTAGTAAATCATGAAGCTGTGTTTAGTTTTTTTTATAATAAAAGTGATATAAAAACATAAATAAAAGTTATATTTCAAACATATTGTCCGCACTTACTTATATTTACTGAGTGTTCGTTACATAGTGGGCCATTACAAACATTACATGATTTTCGTGTCTTTCTTAGCCGCTTTTTCGCTAAAGACATGCAAATGTAGCAATTTCCAACAATTATGAGGCGTCCAGTGGAATCTTGGAGAGGTAATGAGTCTGCTGTATTACTTGAATCTATAGGTAGAGGTTTTTCTAACATACACTCAATTCCTGACCTTGATGAAAAATTTCGATATACATTTGGTACTTTAGATCTAGCAAAAATTGCAGGCATCATTAGTTGTTGTTTTCCGAAGTTTTGTAGAAAAATTCTACGCTTACTAGTTTCAGTAAAACTCTTTGGATTTGTATTATAGGTTGCTAGACAAGCTACGTCTAGGATATTGTAAAAGGAGGCTACTGGCCAACGCAAAGTTCTGCGTTTAGTGGAATAATGAGAAACCATTTTCCATATTGTCTACGCCTCCTTTAGTTTTATTATAGTCCTGAATTATTTTAAGTTTATTTTTTGAGCCACTTTAATTATCGTTGTCATGCATTGTTGGCAGCAAAATAACACTTTTTTCTTTTTTGGTACATAATAAACAAATGGTAACATGATCTGCACTGAATCCGTATAATGACGATTCAGGCTCACGCTCTGGCGAAGGCAGCACTTCTTGTGGAATATATGGTTTTTTATTTTTAAAGTACAAACTAATGATAAATTTCAAGGCAACAGGAGACGGGCTAGTGGAAGATTTGTGAACAAATTATCCATTGTTACGTTTCGTCCAGAATTTTTGTATCTGTAACACAAATCTCATACTACGCGTTCTCCTTGATTAGTTTTACGTCCAGTTGAATTTTTTCCAGTATATATTTGTCTAGTAAGTGGATACAAATTATCGTCAAGCGAATTATCGTCGAACCTACAAGCGAAGTGTACCGAAACAATGCCGGGTACCTGGGTAGCACGGGCATAGACTACCGTATCAGGTACTTGCGTATAGACATAACGGTTAACCTGAACTGTAGTATGTATATAATACTGGTTCTTAGTAACATAAGCCATAAGTCAACAAATTAACTGCATTCCTCTGCTAGTATATGTCCTGAAAACAATGTGGTGGGTAATGCATCTAAATATCAGTCGAGGTGAATCGACAAGTCACACTCAACCAATAATTTTGGAATTTTTTTTTTATTTTGAGATATTTTTAAAATATATGAATATAGTTAGTATAATACAGATATTCGTTATTATTCATAGCCAATAAGCATATTTGAATACAGCGGAAGATTTATGAAAAGAAAATATTTTTTGAACCTTCAAATTCTGGTATTTTTCCACGCAATAATGAGGAATACGCTGACCGGAAAGTACCATATCGATGGTGAAAGTTCCCAACCTCCTATATCAATTTTTGGATATTTGTAACCCTAAGTTAAAGAGAAATATGTATTTTTACTGTTTACAAGCTCGTATGTCGTTATTTCATTAATTGGCTTTTAGATGGCCATATATGAAATAACGACATAGGAGTTTGTAAACAGTAAAAATATATTCTCTTTAATTTAGGGCAACAAAAAAAAATAGCCAAAAATTGACATAGATTCAGAACTTTCACCATCGATATGTGCCTTTATAAGAAACCTGCTTTAAATTTAAACAAATTATTTATTTTAACTGCCATAAGCAAATTATTTCCTCATGAAATCAGTATTAACTTAAAATAAAATCGGTGTTATTTGGAGAAAAAACAAATTTAAGTTGACTGTAAGTTAAATCCATACCTGAAACTTATGTTTATTTATAGAATGTCACACCTCAAATTCCAGCTGAATATTCAATAGCCTGTTAGAAATATGGTAGTACTATTTGTAGAATGTACGAGGTATATTCTCACATGCAATTAGAATATGTAAAGATAATACTTAGTAGAACCAAGTATGAGATTAGGTTATGCTGAAGACTGGACTAAGTCCCTGTGTGGAGAAGAGAAGTCACAGACAAACGAGGGTGGAGGCAAAAATTAAAGAAGGCCAAGGCTCAATTTGGGCTGTAGTGCCGTAGAAGAGGAAAACTTCTGAACAATATAACAGTAGGTATATTCTTGCCATATCGTCGCACAGTGGTTCCAAATGCTGAAAACGTGGTCATGAGGCGAAGAAAAATGTCCCTATCTAGGGATTTTTATGTTTACATTTGTTTTCTCATACTATCGTAGAGTCGTAATACGCAGGTATAAGGATCAGACTGGATATATTGTGGCTCATAGCTCAGGAACAAGTGAGCCATGTACGAGGGTATTTTGGCCGGCAGAGAAAGTAAAAAAGAACGCGTATATTGAAAACGCTGTAAAACGTTTTATAGTTTATCAATTTTATCGCTGTAAAGCAGATTATTCTCTAAGTTAACTTAAGATTTAGTAACAATAAATACCTTAAATTTGTTAATGCATAAATAGTGAAACTATACTTAAAATAATTAAACTTTAATAAAGATATATTCAAAAAGTACAAAATTCTGCATAATTCTGCGACTAATTTTTATCAATCTTAAAGTATATAGTAAGAAGATACAGAATCACTTTGATTTAGCTGCCTATAACTGCCTATGCATTGCTGGCAGTTGGTTGAATATAAGCTGGCTACAGACTATGCGTGATTCGCGATTCGTAATGCGCGATTCGTGGGCAGTGCACGCATAGTGTGTAGCGGCTAGTTCGTTGAGTGATTCGAGATTCGTGATGCGCGATTCGCGATCAGTGCACGTTAGTGCACGAATAGTGTGTAGGGTCTGGTGCGTTAAAAAGCGATTCGTAAACAGCATGATTCGTGTGTGCCTGGTAATTCGCTCTTGCGAGCGGTAAATTAACAAATATCAAAGGCTGCGCATCAACAAGAACCGTTGATTCATCGAATTATTATTATTTTTTATTAAATTATCATTTTTTACAAATATTTCCATAGTTACCAATAAATAACACTCGTTTTTGTACAAGAATATATGAATGCATACAATAAAATATAGATAACTAAATTTTAATTGTTATTTCATCCCATATTATGTCCCCGCTTTGTCGCAATGAAAATGTGGTATTAAGTCAGCGTTCTTGTTTTTTTTTAAGTGTAATTAAAAAAAACAATTGTAATTCAATTGTGTAGTAATTAGTATTTTAATAATTAAACAAATGAAATATAAATAATTGAACTTAGAAATCATCCAAGAAAAACGATTAATATTAATTTTTAAGGAACAAACAATAATAATTTTTATAATTAATGTCAATTTCGGTTTTGTACACCCGGTATTTTAGGAACTTGAAATAGAAGTTCAGCGGCAGAATTCTTAAAGAACGGACGTATTTGGTACTCCGAGATATTTACCCAGAATATACGGGCTGTTTCGAGTATTTAATACGGGAACTTTTTACCGAAGAGCGGAATAGTTGACGTAAAGTGATTACGGAATTGTGGCAATCGCCTAATTGTTTTAGAACAAAGAGAAATTGCGAAGTTCATATTGTTTAGTTTTAGTGTTTACAATCATTAACAATATTCGAAAACCCATTAAAAGGTGATAAGAACGTGCAAAAACTAATACGGTAGGAACTGCTTTTAATACGGTGGATAAGGGAACGAGTTCCGCGCGGAGGAAGGGACGAGCTCTTTTTACGCTATCGTGTTAAAAGTTTTGTGTACCGGGGGCGTGTGAAAAGTTACTGAAATGTCGTCGGATGAAATAGAGATTCGCTGTACTGAATGGAACTATTATTATCTGTTTTTTATATAAACAACATTCTGCACCATATCCATTATGCACGTGCAGTGCATAAAATTCAGCACCATTTATTAATTATCATCTGGAAGCTGGCTACAGACTATGCGTGATTCGCGATTCGTAGTGCGCAATGCGTAGTGCGTGTAATTCGATATGAGCTCGCTACACACTATGCACGATTCGCGATTCGTAATGCGCGATGCCTGCTGAGTCATCGCAGTTTCAAATTAGTTCACAGAGTGTAAGCATCGTATAATATAATTATTAGTATATATAATTATTTTTAAATTGTATGTATTTATACATAGTTCTGCACTGAAAATATGGAGAGTGACGATGATGTGACAATAGCTAGTGCTATTTTTGTAATCATGGAGCAAAAGAAGAAGAAGGTTGTAAACAAACGTAAAAAACGTAGATGGTGGAGTGTATCACTATTCAAAAATAGAAAGAGGTCATTATCAAGTGCATATATTCATTCTATTCTGTGCAATCAGTTCTATACGAAAAAGTCAGCTGGAATAATATTCGTTATTACTCTATTTTTAATTGCAGATATAACGGCAACGACCTGCTAAATGATAATATGTCCTTAGAAGTTTCCGGTAAATTTGAAAATTTTTGTCGGATGGCACCTGCTGATTTCGAAAGTCTCCTGCAATTAATAGGCCCATATATAACTAAACAGACCACACAAATGAGACGTACCATTTCTGCCAAAGAAAGATTTGGCTTAACTTTACGATTCCTTGCGTCAGGTGACAGTTACCAGAGTTTGAGCTACTTATTTAAAATATCACCGCAACTTATATCCTCCATCGTGATTGAAGTATGTGAAGCGTTAAAAAATGTACTTCGGGACCAAGTAAAAGTAAGCAATAGTTTATTTTTTTGCATATTTGAATATTTTTAAAATTAATGCTTGATGTATAAATTGGGGTCTCTAGGGCAAAGGAGTTACAGATACATATTTTTGAAATATTTAAATGTTATGTTCATACAGTGCGTCCATAGAATAACGCAAAAATTCATTATTTTATAAACCGGCAACTTTAAGGAAAAATCCCAAAACAGGTCGATTTTTATTTTTAAATAACGATTTTTTGGCATATATATCATACTTGTGATGTCATCCATCTGGGCATGATGACGTAATCGATGGTAAGGCCAGATGGATGATGTCACTAGTATGAAATATATGCCAAAAAATTGTAATTTAAAAATAAAAATCGACCTGTTTCGGGATTCTTCGGTAAAGTCACCGGTTTACGAAATAATGAATTTATGCGTTACTTTATGGACGCACTGTTCACTGTATGGGATTAGCCACAGTTAGGTTGTAATGAAAATTACATATTTTTTGTACACCAAAAAATTAACGTTTTGATTTCCATTACGGAAATCCTTGTCAAAAGAGATATTAATTTCAATACTTTATCAACAAAGGTGTGTGCAAACGCGATAGCCAAATTGTACATACCTTTATTGATAAATTATTGCAATTAATGCCTCTTTTGACAACGATTTTCGGAGCGGAAATGAAAAGGTTTTAGGTGCAAATATGTAATTTTCATTAGAACCTAACTGTGGCTAATCCCGTGGAAACATAACATTTAGCTCAAACATGCCATAAGTCAATAGCTTTAGAATCCTACTATTGGAAATATTTATTTTTTAATAATCTTCAATTTTTAATAATAATAAAATTTATACTGGATGTCTCAAAAATGGGTCTCTAGGTCAAAGAAATTAAAAATATTATTTTTGAAATATTTCTTTTTTAATAATTTTCTATTTTTAATAATATTAAAATTCATACTGGATGTCTCAATAATGGGGTCTCTAGGTAAAAGAAATTAAAGATATTTATATTTTTGAAATATCTATTTCTTAATATGTAATTACTTTCAATCAGTTACATTGAAATTACTACCGAAACCTGTATACCATGGAGCACGTGACTGTATGGGATCAAATTGGGGTGTAATGGGAAGTGGTTGTAACTGTGACTGTGTGGGATCAGATTGGAGTGAACTGGGAAATGATTGTAACTGTGACTGTGTGGGATCAGATTGGGGTGTAATGGGAAGTGGTTGTAAAAAACGAGAAGCAGGAGGTAATTCTGGTGAAGTTAGAGAGGACTGTACCTGCACAAATGAAGACTGGGAGGATGATTGTGGTGGAAAAGAATGAGAGGAAGATGGTCCTGAGTATGGCATCAACTGCTGGTGAATTGTTGCTCGAAACAATAGATTGTCTATATTGTGCATCACGTATTGCCGATTGATATAGTCCATTTTCCTGAGCTTGGCAGCAACTAGCTCTCCATAAATTGCACATTCGTCTTTTTGTTTAATTCCTTCATTTAATTTTTAATGGAGATATTGGTATGCCTCTTCCACTCTTGGATCAGGATCCTCTGTAGACTGTCTTTGTTTCTTATTCTTTGGTGGCGGTACCTTCTTTGGTGACAGAAACTCCTTCCTTTTGAAGGGTGATTGGTTAGAAGCAGCTCCAATTTCTACTTCTCTGTTGGCTTCAACAGTCTCCTCTATATCAGAAGTATCTGTATTTCTGCTACACTCGGTATTATTAGAGGCACCACTGTCCCCATTCTCATCAGGTTCCTCTTCACTTGTCTGAAAATAAATAAATAAATTTAAAACTTCTGCCTTTAATGATTATTTAATTTGTAACAGTTATTGTTGTAAGAAGCGGTATACATACAGTATGGTGCAAATGGTTTAAACAATTTCGTTATTTCGTTAGCCCGTGTTTTTAAGGAAAAATCCTGAAACAGGTCTATTTTTATTTTTAAATTGTGATTTTTTGACAAACATCATACTAGTGACGTCATTTATCTGGGCGTGATGACGTAATCGATGATTTTTTTTAAATGAGAATAGGGGTCGTGTGCCAGCTCATTTCAAAGGTTATTCAATGCTTTACTCAGTAGTATAAACATTGACATAATTATTTATACAGGGTGTCCAAGAATAATTATTTTAAATAAAATCATAATAAATTAAAAATAAAAATCGACCTGTTTCAGGATTTTTCCTTAAAGTCGCTGGCTTACGAAATAACGAATTATTTTATTCCAAACATTTGCACCATACTGTATATATTTACTAATAGATGTCTAAAATTAATACATTAACATTAACAACTTTTAACATTATTCATAGGTTCCTACGACTTCTGATGAATGGAAAAAGATTTCAGATTTATTCGAAGAAAGATGGAATTTTCCAAACTGTGTTGGGGCTATAGATGGAAAACATATAGTGATAATGTCTCGCCTAAATAGTGGTAGTGAATATATAAACTACAAGGGAACATTTAGTATCGTACTAATGGCTTTGTGTGACGCGGATTATTGTGTAACATACAGTAATATAGGCTCGCAAGGCAGAATATCAGATGGAGGTGTATTCAATAATTGTTCCTTGTATGAAGCGTTAGAAAATAAGACTTTAAACCTACCTACTGACGAACCATTGCCGATGAGAGAAAATCCTGTACCCTATGTTATTATTGGTGACAATGCATTTCCTTTAAAAGAATATCTGATGGTTCCTTATAGTGGAAGTCATGACAGAGGCACACCAGAGCGCATATATAACTACAGACTTTCTAGAGCCCGCAGAATAATTGAAAATGTATTTGGAATTATGTCTGCAGTATTTTGAGTTTTACGAAAACCCATTCTTTTAAGCCAAGATAAAGCTCGATTAATCACAGAATGTTGTGTATTGCTACATAATTTTCTAAGAAGAAGCAGTAATTCGAGAAATATTTACACACCTACGGGTACATTTGACAGGGAACAAGATGGTAAAATTGCCAGTGGTTCTTGTAGGAATGAGACACGTCAACACAGATCATTTTTGTCACTACAAAGAAGGGGCAGAAGAACATGCTCAGAAGTAAAGAAAATTCGCGAAGAATTTTCTAAATACTTTGTTACAAACGGCAAAGTTGAGTGACAGGAAAAATACCAATAATACATAATGTAAAAATAGCATGTAAATATCATTTTAAAAAGTTGTACCAATAAACATGTACTTACCATTGTGTCTGTTGAATCTCGGAAAATTGTTCGAATGTAATTTGTTCGAAGAAATTTATTCGACGGAAATTTGTTCGAATGTTATTTGTTCGAAAAGAAATTTGTTAGAATATAAATTTGTTCGAACAAATTTATTTCGAATAAAATTCCGGATACCGTTTTTAAGGGTTGAAAAGTTTGGGCGCACTTGAACTGCAGAAATTTTAATAGCTATAATTAAAGTGGGTACTCGAATTGCAAAAATATATATTTTCAAAATTATTATTATTTACATATGTTATTACATCCTGTTATTACATATATTAAAATATACAATCGTACTTACAACGAAATATTATGGGCAACTCCACGTAAATAGGTTATAGTGTCAACTCTTACATCAAAACCATTTACTACATTTAACAGACGTGCTGCACTGTCTTTATATTTCTTCTTTTGTTGATGTATGCCGTGACCAGCAACTATTTGTTCGATTCGCACATTATTTATAGCTTGTTCCCTTTTTATTGCTTCGATCAATTTCCAAATTGTTGGATGTTCAGCTCCTACTTGCCCCTGAAATCCACGGTGCCATCCCTCTATGGAATTATTGGTCTTTGGAAGACCATCTAACACAGAATCGTAGCAGTTCCACATAGAAATGGGGAAACGTGGTTGGCGACGCCGATTTCTGCGATCTGGACGACCTATCCAAGTATCCTCGAAGTAGTCTACCACTTGCTGAGCTTCTTCGGGAAATTCTTCATTATCGATCAATGCTTCGAAAGAATTTATAACTTCTCTTGAAGGAACAAATGCCAAAGCCGACAGCATCCTAATTTTTAGAGCAAAGTCTATATTATTATCGTATGTCCGTTTTAATCCCTCTTCTTGAATTCGTCGATATATGCATTGACAAAAGTGGAAAAAACAACCACGTAACCTGGTTTGTGGAAACTCTGCTCCAATAGCTTTTATCATGGCAGGTTCGAAGTCAATCATAAAAGAAGTTGGATTCACTCGAGGTTCTAGCCGCTTAACTACATTTAAAATTTCACGATACACGGCTTCAGTTTTATTCGGCAACAGTGCATATACCAATGGAATTGCTACGCATTCATTTATTCCATGAATTGTATACAATTGCTCAAATAATAATGGTACCGTTTTGAACGTGCCATCAGCGTACCAATGCTCGCAATTTACTAGGAGTTGTAAATTTCGTCGTGTTGTAAACAATAAAATTCTCAAGTCAATCATACCACTATCAAATAAGAGGAAGTCTTCTCCATTGTCGGTTTTTCGGTACTCATCCGGAAATTGTATTTCGGCGCGTGTCTTTGGAAGCGTTGGTTCGCTATTCTTCTTTAATCTAACGTTTCGAATAGTCCTTTTCATGCTTTCTATTGAAGGTAGCTGGGAGCTTGCTGCAAAATGTAGTTGACAAGACGAATTTGAAATAATGTAGTGAGGTGTGTCTCGAGTTCTAACTGCAGCTTCCTTCATATTACTGTATGCCTCTTTCGCAGTAATCAGGGCAGCTTCACCAGCATGATTATGTTCACCAGTTTCTTTCACTTCTTCTGGTCGTCTTTGAATTGCTCGACCTTTACAAGAGAACTTCTTAAAATTTGCATACTTCCAGTAAACTTTGGTATCACAACTTTTGTCCTGTACGTATAAATATCCGTGAAAACTAAGCATATCTTTGCCTTTCGAACTTTTAAAAAATTTCGCAGCCATTTTAAATTACAAATGTCATTAATCTTAAATGTCATTAATAAAATAAAATTCCTACCTGTCTAATTGCAATAGGGATATTAGAGATTACCTAAGTCATTAAGTATTAATCACGTAGACCATTCCCTAGATACGAATTCCTCGAATAATTTATTTATAAAATAAAATTCCTACCTGTCTAATTGCAATAGGGATATTAGAGATTACCTAAGTCATTAAGTATTAATCACGTAGACCATTCCCTAGATACGAATTACTCGAATAATTTATTTTCGAACCAATTTCCTTTCGAACTACTTTCTTTCGAACAACTTTCTGTTCGAACAATATATATTCGAATAAATTTCCGTCGAATAAATTTCTTTGAACAAATTTCATTCGAACAAAATTCCTGATCTGGTGTCTGTTACTCCATGCGGTGTATACACATCTTTCATAAATTTGTTCAGTGCTTCATAGGCAAACCAAGCTGGTTTATAAACATCGCTGGTTCCGGTTCCTGTCCCAGTACTGTTCTTTATTTTCCGACGACAGTTTCTATAACATTGCAATAAAGTTGAATACTTCTTGGTAATTTCTTCAGCAATCACTTCAAACTTCTCTGCCAACATTTTAAAAGCATCACGTTTTTTATTTCTATTTTTCTTGTCTTTATTCCGTGGATCCCACAGGTAACGCAGTTGTTCAATTTCATAGACTAACTCTAGAACGCGTACCTCAGGCCACTCATATTCACACACTTCGGTCATTGTGTAATTTTTTTTAATTTCAATTTTCTCCCAAACAAACAAGCAACTAACCGACTTCTTTCTAAACTGTTACCGGCTTGCTAGCTCCTTTTCTAGCTGAATTTCGTCTTATTCAGCCTTTCCCACGGGAGTAGCCGGGCTAAAGTTATCGCAAATTATATGACGTAACATTACCATTACGAAATAGTGCTGAATCGGGATCCAGGCCTATATAGTTAACGCAAATTTTATAAGTGGGAAATGAGTCATATTACATGATTCTGGCGATTGTTGAGTATGTATGGGCGGTTGTACATTAGTAATAGTTTCTGGATACTGTACTTCATAAACAAAATGTATTGGTAATCAGCAATGTTAAAAGACCCTTATAATATAAAATTTTAAATAAATATGCGTTTAAAATAAAATTTTAGAATTTCTTTCGGCCATATTGGATCCACCATTTTGTTTTTAAAAAAAGTAATGTTAGATTTGTAATCAGGGACCTAAAACTACCAAATTTAATAAAAAAATGCGTTTTGATTGATATTTTCGATTTCTTTCCGCCATGTTGAATCCGCCATTTTGTTTTTTAGAAAAAATAATGTCAGATTCGTAATCAGCGATGCCAAAAACCCTTAAAAACGAAAGTAATTCCGAAGTGCATGAACAATAAACGCTTTTAAAGGTTCATGACTATGTTTTCGGCATTTGGAACCACTGTGCGTCGCTTAAGATGCAAAACCTCGTAACCCACAAATGGATTTTTGTGCAGGAGTGTAACAAAACATGCTCTGCATGAGAAAGTCATTAGATCCAAATGGAGAATTGTTGATTTAATATCAAGGTATATGAATAACCTTGATATTGAATCAATAATTCTCTTAGGTTTGGCGATTTTCGCATGCCGAGAATGTTTTATGACTCTCCTGCACAAAAACCAATTTGTGGTTGCGAGCTTTTGCATTTTAAGTGACGATATACTAAAAAGATGTGCGACCGTACATCCTAAGTATATACATAGAAGGTTTATAGCACGTTCTTGGAATATTCTAAAAAGTATATTCTTGGTATATATTGAAAAGAAGTGCGGTAGTACATTCTAAGTATATACATAGAACGTTTATATTTGGAATATTGGAATATTCTAAAAAGTATATTCTTCCCATATCCTGAAAAGATGTGCGATAGTACATTCTAAGTATATAAATAGAAGGTTTATAGTACTTCCTTGGAATATTCTAAAAAGTATATTCTTGGTATATAGTGAAAAGAAGTGCGGTAGTACATTCTAAGTATATACATATAACGTTTAAGTACTGTAATGTAGTATATACTCAGTATGTGCTCTGCACATTCGCAATGATAATTACGCATATTCTCAGTATATACTTTTTCTGAAAAGTATGTTCTATGAATCTACTAAGAACATGAAATTTATATGTGAGTTATGTAAACAAGAAGCTATATCATCTGATCCTCTACCGGATATTTCTTCATACCACATGTAGGAATAGGTCGTACCATTTGTTGTATCCCGAACCGTTTCATTGAGTGTCCAGAGTTGGCGTTTGTAATATGTTTCATTTGTTGTCAGATGAGGTGTAAGCAAAAAGCTTTGCAAATCAAATACAATAACTCTTTCATTGGTAGTTCCCATTGCCGCTTTTTTGTCTTCTTCTTTTGAACGAGTTTATATGCAGTCTCGTGTTCTAACTTTTTCTTTTTAATATTTGTACGTTCATCTGCATTTGAAGTTTTTAATTGTATTTTGAAGGTTCACACTTCTTACAAGGGTTAATTGAAGATTTCTTGATTTTTTACCCTATTGTTTTACATACAATACAGTGCAAACGATAAGAAGCTGGCTTTTCACGTTTTGATTTTTTCACGTCTTCTTTTTTTTCCTTCTATGTGATGACTGCGGGAACGTAACCCATTAGCCAAATTTTCACGTCTTCATATAACTCATACATTTTGAGTATATTCAGCGTGTGAGATAGGTAATGTTTATTTGTATGTCGCATGTCGACGTGAATAGTGGCTAGTATATCAAGCCTTTCTTCTAACAATTCACTACGTGGAGGATGTTTGCCACTTCCATTCATTGGGAAGATGTCAGTTTTTTAAGCTCTTTACTTTTGAATAATAACATTGCATTTTCCTCTTGTTATACAGTAAAACATTTTAAAAGAAAATTTAACATAATTCTGTTCTATTTACATTTAAGGTCATTACATACTTAACTGTAATTATTACATCAATCTGTATTTTTGTGTGTCTGTAACTGTATTTTTTACATGAATCATAGAATTTTTCAGTAATAGTAAATGTTCTGCTAATTTTTGTTTTTGTCTTGGGTATATTCACCAAAAATGCTGATCCTAGATTCTTAATATCGGAGATATTCATTTGCCGTAACTAGATACTGTGGCAAGCACTAGAAATTCCCATTATTAATACAACCTTAAGAGTAAAAAGAACATTGTATGAAAAAGACAAGGGTTGTATAGGTAATGGATTTTGACAAGAGCTTTGATCTTGAAAATGTCACAAAGCATATATCTAAATATCGATTTTCTTAAAGTACTTTAGAATATTTTAGAATCGAAAATAGTTAGTTATAAAGTTTATATTTAGTTATAAATAAATAGTTAGTTAAGGTATTATTTGATTTTGACAAGAGCTATGAATCATGTCGATTTAGTACAAGTTTATGTAAAATTTTCAAGGTCATAGCTGTTGCCAAAATCCATTACCTATAATACAAAATTTTACCTTAGTTACTAGATGGTCTTTATCCGGTGCTTCATTTAAATACTTTTGAATTTCATCTGAGGTAAATATTTTTTCATGGTATCCCTCCCATTTTCTTTTCAAAAAAGCTCAGACTCTCGAATAGTTTTCGATTTGATTATTATTTTTTATTTCCAGAGTGCTTGTCAACATTGAATAATGAGCCCACAAGGAAGAGGATTTATATGTCTGTGACAGTTGTTGAAAATAAACTAGCAGTACGATTTCAGAACATTAATTAGTATTTTGGCTCTGCTTCCAGTCCTTAAATGATTGAAAAACTGCTTCATACTCTCCTCGTGATTTCTCCGGCACCTCATTTGTACGTTGTATGCTGTACGTTGCCTCATTCGCAGCTTGGGTAATTTCAGATGGTGTGCAAGTTTCAAATTCATCGCCCTTAATTCTGCCATAATATTATTCTGATTCAATGCACTTAGTACGAAAACAAAACGTAAATCCAAACCATGAAAATTGAAAACTAACTGAATAAATACGTGTCAATAACAATTGAAGAATTTTTTAGAATAGCGTTATTTGATCAGCTACTTGATGAGGAACTTACTACGTCGCATTGGACGGCATCTTTATGTTTACCTTTTAATATCCTCAACTCTAATAATGTTCGAATAATGAAATTTAAACGTAAAAATATACTGACCCATTGTTACAGTTAAAAATCCGTTAAACATTTTTGCGAAGTTTATTGTTGATATAAATTACAATAATGTATTATATAAATAAGTCTGTCATTTTATTTGCAGTTATTATAAAATAATAAAAGTGGCATGCATCACTTGAACCTAACTTCAGCCCGTGAGTAATAATCCGTGAGTAATAAACTATTACTCACGAGTAAAGTAATGGGTGGTATTATCTATTCAAAAATAGTTAATAATGAACATATTATTAAACTGTCGTAGAAAAAATATTTATTTACAGTGTATTGGAATATGTTTTTGTAATGTTCATATAAACTAGGGATGGCGGTTTTGGACAAAACACCGGTTTTCGGTTATACCGGTTTTTTTTTGCTTACGGTTTAACCTGGCGGTTATAACCGGCCAAAAAAATCGGTTTTTGGAAAAACCTGTTTTCGGTTTTTTTAATCCAATAGGTTACAAAGTTAAATTTACAATGCGCTTTAGTTTGCGATACTCCATTCGACTCGATATCAATATGATCAAAATTAGTACTATCGAAAGAACATCAATATCAATATAAATAAAACACAATTTTTAATAAAACCATTTTATTCTATTAATTAATATATTTATTTATTATTATTATATATTTATTGATTATTATTAAATATAATATAAGTAGAATGAAGTAATATTTTAAGTAAAAATATAGGTTAGAAGGTTACAAATAGGTTATATTATATGAAATGGATTTAGCATTATGTTGGCCAGTTTTTTTCATGAAGCCTATTGAGAAAAACTCGTTCATATATATGTTGGTCGGATAAGCGGCTTCTCTCATCTGACACAATATCATTCAACGATGACACCAGTCTCTCTGATGCCACCGAACTTCCGACCAACGACATGTATTTTTTAGCTATAAAAGCCAAGCCTGGCATACAGGTTCTGTTCTGCTCCCAGAATGCAAACGGATCACTCAATCTCGGCAGCAAAGGCCGCTGCAGATATAGAGTCAGTTCATTTGGAAAAGAACTTTGAATCCGTGTGTCCTGAGAACTTGAACTGGAACCACTGTTCACCAACTCCAGATCGTGTGAAGACCAAAGAGGGTTTGATTTTAAACTCACTTTGGCTTCTTCATTCTGGAAGGAGCAGGAAGGAGAAAGTTTTCCGATTTCGGTAAGGTACGTCCTAACTTCCGAGCCTAAATTGGATGTGACTGTCTCCGCTATAGACGGATTCAGATATAGTTTTTTGAACCTCGGGTCCGTCATTGTAGCGTGGCAAAGCAGGGGGTATCGTAAAAGCGTAGTGCCCCTCTCTTGAAGGCTAGTTATAAGCTTTTGGCATAACTTTTGGGCTGTACTAAGGTTTGGCTTGAGGTTTTTTAAAGATCTTTCGATAATGGACACAAGGGGGATTACAAGGCTAGCAGTAATGTACTGGGAACCCGAGATCTCCTTTGTGGCCTCATCGAAAGGCGATAAAATGGTTACAATTTCAGTGATTAGTTTTATATCTGAACCAGAAATCATCCTTGGTGCTTTTTTAATCGAGGGATCTGCCAATATTGCAGCTATATATGGGGACATTAGTGTGAATCTTTTAAGCATATGGTAGACAGAATTCCATCTGGTTGGAACGGATTGTACCAAAAGCTTCACTTCATCCTCTGACTTGCCCTCCCGTTCCTGCTCCATCCTTAACCTTTCCATGAAGAGATTGCTGTGCCTAGCGAAAGTGACTATGGCTTTTATTTCGTTTATTAAATTTTTTAGTGCTACATTGTTTATATCTTCTAGGCCATCTGTGACAACTAAATTTAATATGTGTGCAAAACAATGTAAATTTTTGCCCTCTCCAAGTAACTTCTTCACTGCAGCCAGCATGTTCGCTCCATCATCCGTGCAGGCGCCAACAACCCTAGCCAAAGGGATACCAAATTCTTCGAGGACCTCATTCATGGTTTGGCAGATATAATCCCCGGTATGCCGTTCCCGAAGGCGTCGCACACCCAACATCATTGTCTCAAGACTGTTATGTTCTTGAGGATCTGTTCATGAATATAAAATAATTGCAATAAACATTGTGTGTAAATCAGAAACGTCATACAGTGATGAGCATGCTAATAACCGGCAAAACAACGCAAAAGATGGAAAACATATTAAGTTATGTAAGATAAAAAGAAATGAAACTAGTAGAGTTGAGAAATTTAGCGATAAAAACCTATAAATTTATATTTTATTTATTGTTTCCCACCTTTAGACGTATCGGACGAGTTTGGCAACTGCCACTGTGACAATTTTAGTTGACATACTCCTCTGATACGTCTAAAGGTGGGAAACAATAAATAGAATGTAAATTTATAGGTTTTTATCGCTGAATTTCTCATCTCTACTCGTTTCATTTCTTTTTATCTCACAACTTAATATGTTTTCCATCGTTTGCCTAATTTTGCCGGTTATTAGCGCGCTCATCACTGTATAAAAAAGAGCATTTAATTTTATTTAATTTTACATAATTTCATTTGTTTTATTAATTTTATTTGATTTTTTTTAATTAATATAATTTTATATCATTTTATTTAATTATTTTTAATTTTATTTAATTTATTTTATGCAAATATTTGAAAGTCAAAATTAGTCAAATCGATTTAGTCGTTCTCAAACTTTTATAAAAAATATATAGGTAAATAGGTATCTATATTAATTTATTTAATTAAAAATATAATATTAATATAATCAAAATTTATACAATTATATAAAAATATAGCTTAAATAAGTTTATAAAAATATAAACTTCAAAAAAGAAATGTATACCTACCTAAATATACAGGGTGTTTCATTAATAATTGTCCATATAGTAACTGGAGAAACCTTAGCACAAAATACACAAAATACGAAGATTTAACCTAAAACACTTAAAATAAAATGTGGTTCCTTACTGAGTTACAGGGTGTTTTATCTAAAAATTTAAAAACTATTTTTGCTCAGCATTTTAAATCTATTTGACGTATCCTTTTCATAATTGGCAGGAAGTATAGGTACTGTATAAACTACTAAATTATGTTAAACAAACGTTTCTGGCTATTACCAGAGGCGTACGACGGGGGAAAGTGAATGGTTGGCACTTTCCAAATTCTACGCCACTGGCGGATTTGCTATTTTAGTTTAATTTTTGGATTCCCCAGTACTTTCTATGAAAATAATATACTCTTCTTTCGTAACGATAAAGTCATTAGTTTTCGAGATCTTTGAAGTTAAAAATGAAACGACACGGTTATTTTGATTAATGTATTGTGTCGCTTCATTTTTAATTTCAAATATCTCGAAAACTAATCATTTTAGCGTTACGAATGAAGAGTATATTATTTACATAAATAGTATTGGAAAATCAAAAATTACACTAAAATAGCAATTTCGTCAGTTGCGTAAAATTTGGGAAGGGTCAACCAGACATCCCCTGTCGTACGCCTCTGGTAGTAGCTAGAAACGTTTATTTATCTTAATTTAGTAGGATGTACAGTACTTACACTTTCTGCCAAGTATGATAAGGATACGCCAAATAGTTTTAAGGTAGTGGGTACAAATAATTTTTAAATTTTAATCACATGAATCATATAATCATAAATTAATAAAAAAACTGTGCCATTTCATATTTAACTTCAAATATCTCGAAAACTAATGACTTTATCGTTACCAATGGAGAGTATATTATTTACGTAGAAAGTATTGGAGAATCTAAAAATGGCACTAAAATAGTAATTCCTCCAGTGGCGTAGAATTTGAGAAGGGTCAACCATTCACTATCCCCTGTCGCACGCCTCTGGTAGTAGCTAGAAACGTTGGTTTATTATAATTTAGTAGGGTGTATAGTAGTCGCACTTTCTGCCAAGTATGAAAAGGATAGGTTAAATAGTGTTAAAATGCTGAGCAAAAATAGTTTTTGAATTTTTAGATAACACACCCTGTAACTCAGTAAGGAACCACATTTTATTTAAGTGTTTTAGGTTAAATCTTCGTATTTTATGCTAAGGTTTCTCCAGTTACTATATGGACAATTATTAATGAAACACCCTGTATTATTGTATACCGTAATGTTACTGCACGGGTCTCGATTTTTTGAATGACGCTAAATACGCTTTCGGACAAGTGCAAAAAGCAATAACATCATACCAAACAGTAAGAAGTATTCACTTAAAAAAAAATCTTACCAATAAAGTGTGCAGTTACAACCAAAAATCCTTTTGACGTATTCGTCATTGTACAGATGTCAGCAGTGAGAGAAAAGTGAGTTATTTCCGAAAATTTTGCCCGTATCATGTCCATAGCAGCAGAGTATTTACGGCTTAGTATTTCTGTAACCTGAAAGACCATAACTGTTTAGAACAACTTTACAGCATACATACAGTATCAAATACTTACTGTTTTTCTACTTGGCACTTTATCTAACGGAAGTGCTATTTTCATGAAATGGGCAAATCCTTCTTTTTCCACACTAGAGTGTGGCAAATTGTCTTTACCAATCATAAATGCTAGTGCATTGGTCAGTTGGAGGTCACGTTTTCCACACTCTATAAGAAATAATTGAATTTGAACTTAACAGCTAAGAATACTAAAATTCATGATGCAACTTACTCTCATAGCTAGAGTTTCTTTGTTGGTGATGCAGCAGCGTAATTTGCTTTTTCTGCGAAGGCGAGGGAGTTGGTGATCTAGAACGGCTAAACTGATCTGATTGTTCATGAGCGTAGGTCCTCGAAGACGTAGGCAAACAAAATGAAGCAGAGCTCACACTCGCCTCAGAAGCAGATGAAGATGCTTCCTGATCGCCTCTATGCAAAAAAGTTCCGATGTCTGCCAGTTCTTTATCCTAAGCCAAAACAAAATTCCTCTATTAATTCCTTTACTTAAATTTTTCTATGAAATGAGCTTACCTTCGGCTTATTTTCCAGGTATTTTGGATGCTTATTTTTTAGGTGCTGCCTCAAATTCGTCGTGCCTCCTCCTGTTTTTAATATTTTCAAACAAATAGAGCACTGTGCCTCATTTGTGCTACGCTTAGAAAATAAATTCCACACAAACGATTTCTACATGGCAAAAATGAAAAATTTGATACTTGAAGATGAAAACAGAACGGCGATATTATTATGTTTATTTAGGCACTCCTAAAGTATAACTGGTCGTCATGGGAATTGGGAATTACTTGATTACTTGGATCGAAATAAAATTTGATTTGTGTGAATCCCAAAGATTTGTGAATTTCAGTACCAGTAGTCAGATGTAGAGAACAGTAAATCAAAATTATTATACTACTGCTCAACAGAGAGCGCTGGAATAATTCAGGTTCTACCGTCATTGAATATATTATGAGAGTAGAATATAATATGCAGTTATTGTATTCAATTAATGATGCAAATTTCATTTACCATTTAAAAATATAATCCTCTAAAATACCCACCAATTTTCCTCTCCTCCCAAACCCAAAAAATTCCCCAACCATTTCAACTTATAAAAAATTTCCCAGACTCTTTGAAATGGGATTTAAAAAAAATAATATCAACATAAATATTTTACTTCAAAATAAATTGGATAATGCAATATATCTTTTATTTTTACTACCATCAAAAAAAATTTATCATGAATTACTTTTAACACGTTTGTAAATATTTGTAGAATAGGTACATTTTAACTCATTTAATACTTCCTGTATGGGTGTATCGTTTTGAAAACGTAGGGAAATTCTTGGAGATTCGTTCGTATTCGTAATCAGTAGTGTGACCAACTAGCCCGAAAAATCCGGGACATGGCCCTAATTACGAAGTCGTGTCCCGGCTCCCGGACAAGGCTTCCGGGCCATCCGAATTTTCAACGTTTTGGTAAAATTCCATATTAAAATTTTTAATACATCATTCTTCTAAGTCTAAGTATTCACATCAAATTGAATTGGTTGGACGAAAAAACGTCGACCATTTCTACACTGTTATACTAATACCACATCCAAAACGCATGCATTTTATATGGTCTTATTATAGTTCTACGAAAACTCTAATTCTGGACTTTTTCCGGAATCTGTATTTTAATTATCGTCTTCTGAATATCAAATACTGATAATTATATTTTAACCCAAGGTTAAATTATGGAAATCCACCATTAGTCGATTTTCTAATTTTTCGTTTTTAGAGAACGATTTCCGACTTGAAAGCCGAAACGTCAAAACCAAAAAAAGTCAAAAAACAAAAATGTAATTATCATTACAACCCATTCCATCAAAAAAATTTTTGTCAACAGAAAAATGTTAAATAATCAATAAAAAGATGATATTAAAGTTTTATATTAAAAAAAATGACCCGATTTTCATTGAAAAGTCCCGGATTTTAGGTAGTTTTTCAGTCTTGTCCCGAATTCGACTAAATCGGAGTTGGTCACACTAGTAATCAGTAATACGATATGCATAGGCAGAGTATTATTTTTGGTAATCAGAAAAAATCGTTCACCGACTTTCAATGTCAAGAGTTAAGAGTTTAGTGTGAAAAATAGATGATGTTTGCGTCTAATTCAAACAGGCACTTCTTATGTAAATATTATGATTACAAATGCCTTTTCAAGGAAATATTATAATAAAACTTAATAACTGTTTCTGGCTGATGTGAGATTGCACTTTCAGTTTGCTTCTGTATGTATTTATAAAATAAAATAAAATTTGAATTCTGGTTTTGTTTGGAATAATTACTTGAGAATAATAATTATGATTGGGATCCAAACTAATCACCGTAAAAACCTAATAACCGGTTTTTACTTTAATAAAAAGAAAAAACCGGTTATAACCGGGACAAAAAATAACCGGTAAAACCGGTTATTGCGAAGTAAAAAAAACCGGTTTTAGGTTTAAACCGGTAGGTTTTTCCCATCCCTAATATAAACCACCCTTTAGATAGTTATATAACTTACTTACTTACTTAATCAGTAGACCCATTAGTACCTTTCGGTGTAGGGCCATTTATAATACAATTCATTAAATTACAATTCAATAAATTACAATATTTTACAATCTTCTGGATTGTCCTAGCTCTTAACGAACTTTCTCCATTCCTTCCTATTGGATGCCATCTGTGTTGCTTCCTGCCAAGTCTTACCCTTACTCTGCAGTATCTGCGAAATGTCACTGTTCCATTCTTTGATGGGCCTTCCTCTTCTATTCTTACCTATTGGTTTGGCTTCCCACACTCTTTTCACTTGTCTATCATTGTCCATCCGGGTTAGATGTCCGAACCATGCCAATTTTTTCTTCTTGATTGAGTCGAGTATCGGCTTGATTTTGAGTCTTTCTCTTATTTCTTCATTTCTGATTCTATCTGTTCTTTTTACTCCTATCGTTCTTCTGAGGTATTTCATCTCTGCTGCCTGTATTCTGCTCTGGTGTCTTTTGTTTAATATCCAATTTTCTGCTCCATATGTCACCGTAGGTCTATATATTGTTTTGTATATTGTCATCTTGGTCTTTGTTGATATTTCTTTGTTATTAAGGAATCCTCTATTTAGTGCTTGGAATAGTTTTCCTGTGTTTTCCATTCTGTTGTTAAGATCGTCCTCTATGTCTCCTTTGTTGTTGATTACTGTTCCTAAGTATTTGTATGAATTTGTCTGTATTAATTGATGTTGGTCTATCATTATTTCTATTTGATCTTCCGTCCCTTGTTTCCTTGATATTTTCATTATCTGAGTCTTCTCTTTGTTTACGTTTAAGTTGTATTTGCTTGCTTCTAGGTTCCATTTCTCTAAGTTGTATTTCAGTTTTTCTGCTGTTTCCGCAATTAATACTATGTCGTCTGCAAATATACACATCTCAGCGTTTATCATTTGCATTCTGTTCCAACCGATGCAGTATTTCTTGAAAGTTTTCTTACATTCTTTCACTATCTCATCTATTACATTTATGAATAGCACTGGGCTGAGACTTCCCCCTTGTCTAACTCCTTGAGTTGTTTCAAATGGTTCTGACTGTATATTTAACATTCTTACTGTATTTGTTGTTTTCATGTATATACTCTTTGTTGCTTCTATCAGTTCTTCGCTTACTTCCTTCTTCTTTAGGCTTTCCCATATATCTTTTCTTTTGACTGAGTCGAAGGCTTTTTCCATGTCTATAAAGCTCAGGTATATTTCTCTATTTTTCTTTAATGCTTTTTCTATTACTTGTTGCATGGTAAATATATGGTCTTGTGTGTTGTGTCCTTTCCTGAATCCACTTTGTACGTCCTCTAATTTATGTTCTATTTCTTTTCTGATTTTCCTTTCTATTATGGTTTCGTATACTTTTGCTGCTACACATAGTAGTGATATACCTCTATAGTTCTTACAGTCTCTTGTGTTTCCTTTTTTGTATATAGGTATAATTACTGCATTTGTCCATTCTCTGGGTATTACTTTTCTCTTCCATATTAGGTTATATATGTATAACAATTTTTCTTTTGCTTTTATTCCTATATATTTCATCATTTCTGGTGCTACTTCATCGCTTCCTGGTGCTTTTCCAATCTTTATCTTTCTTATTGCTTCTTCTAGTTCTTCTTTTTCTATAGTTTCTGGATTTTCCGTGTTTCTTATGGATACTCTCTTTATGTGGCTTTCCTTCTCCATTGTGTTCACTTGATTTCCATTCAGTAACAGCTGGAAATGTTCCCTCCATCTTTCCATTATTGTTTTATCGTCATTTATTATTATTCCTTCCTTGTTCATTATTTGTTTCAGTTTCGTTTCTTTGTTGCTTCTTAGGTTTTTCAGTGTTCTATAAAATAATTTTACGTTTTCTGTGCCGTTTTCTTCCATTTTTTCTCCGAATTTTTCCCAACTTTTCTTTTTCTCTTTCCTAACTATCTCTTTAACTTTTGTTCTTTTTCTCTTATAATTTTCATATTTTTGTTGTGTTTTGTCTTGTATGTATTCTTTCCATAATTTCTTCTTTTCTTTTATTTCTCTTTTCACTTCATCGTTCCACCAAGACGTTCGTTTCCCTCTGTTGTTATTTCTTGTGGTTCCACATATTGATTTAGCTGTTTTTATCATCGCATTTTTAAATTTTCCCCATTCTTCTTCTATTGTTTCTGTTATTATATGTTCATTGTCTATTTCTTTCTCTAGCCCTTCTGTGTATCTTATTTTCGTTGTTTCTTCCCTTAGTTTATAAATTTTTATTATTTCTTTGTGTTCTCTGTTTATGTTCTCATTTCTTTTTATTTCTTTTCTTTTGCTTTTGAATGTGGTTTCTAGTAGATAGTGGTCACTACCAATTTCATAACTCCTTTTCACCCTTACGTCTCTTATCCAGTTCTTCTCTGTTTTTTGCACTATAGTATAGTCTATAATTGATTGTTCGTCTCTTGATTTGACTTCTCTTGTGATCTTGTGTATCCTTTTATGTTGGAAGTGTGTGTTCATAATCACCAGGTTATTGTCTAGACAGAATTCAAGTAGTAATTTTCCATTTTTGTTTATTTTTTCCTCCCCATACGGTCCGATGACATTGTTCCATTTTTCTGCTTCTTTCCCCACTCTACTGTTCATGTCTCCTGTGATCACCATTTTCTCTGTACAATCATTTATCACTTCTTGTAATTTGTCCCAGAACTCATTCTTTTCGTTTTTGTTGCGTCTTCATCTGGTCCATAGCATATGATTAGGTTTGTATTGGTTTCCTCTGTATCCATATATATGTCTACTCTTAGTATACGTTCGTTGTAATATATCCAATTTTTTACTTTGTTGATACTATCCTTCTTAATCAGGCACGCTACTCCTGCCTGAGCTCTCTTCGTTTCTTCCACTCCACTGTATATTAGTAACATTCCGTTTTCTAATATTATTGATCCTCTTCCTTTTTTCTTTGTCTCTGTTATAGCTACTATTTCAATGTTCTTATCTCTAATTTCTTCCCCCAGTTCTATTTCTTTCCCATTTATACCTCTTACATTCCATGATGCCATTTTCAAAATTGTTCTGTTCTTTTCTATGTTTAAGTTGTACTTCAATTTGTTTTTCCTTACGTTTGTGTTATTATCTTTAAATCTGGTCATGTCCCTGTTCTTTGCCTGTTTTGTTTCTCGGTCCATCATTGTGTTTTCTACAGCTAGTTTTTTGAACAAGTTGGTTCTGTATTGTATGTTACTTTTTCTATCCGGCTTGTTTTTTGGTTCCATTTCCACTTAATGCCTTCAATAATTATGAATCCATATCCAATTTTTGTCCTTTTCCCATTAGTCTTTTCCTCTGCTGCTATCTTCCTAAGGTTTCTTTGTATTTCTATCTCTTTTAATGTTAGGTCACATTCTATATATACTCTATGTTGTTTATAGCTCATTAGTTTACCCTTGGCTTTCAGTATTTTCATTTTATCTTCGAATTTTTTACATTCTATAACACACATTGTTTCATTTATCTTTTGTACCCTATTTATTTCTGATTTTACTCCCATTTTTGCTTCTATGAAGTTCTCTATTTGCTCTGTTCCTATTGTGTCTAGTGGTAAGCCTCTCATTATTAGGTTATTTTTCTTCTTTTCTTTCTGACATGCTTCCAAGGTTATTTCTATTTTATCTATTTTTTGTTTCATCGTAGCCATTTCTTTCTTTAGATTTTCATTTTCTCTTATTATTTCTTTCATTTGCAATTTGTTTTGGTAAAATTCCATATTAAAATTTTTAATACATCATTCTTCTAAGTCTAAGTATTCACATCAAATTGAATTGGTTGGACGAAAAAACGTCGACCATTTCTACACTGTTATACTAATACCACATCCAAAACGCATGCATTTTATATGGTCTTATTATAGTTCTACGAAAACTCTAATTCTGGACTTTTTCCGGAATCTGTATTTTAATTATCGTCTTCTGAATATCAAATACTGATAATTATATTTTAACCCAAGGTTAAATTATGGAAATCCACCATTAGTCGATTTTCTAATTTTTCGTTTTTAGAGAACGATTTCCGACTTGAAAGCCGAAACGTCAAAACCAAAAAAAGTCAAAAAACAAAAATGTAATTATCATTACAACCCATTCCATCAAAAAAATTTTTGTCAACAGAAAAATGTTAAATAATCAATAAAAAGATGATATTAAAGTTTTATATTAAAAAAAATGACCCGATTTTCATTGAAAAGTCCCGGATTTTAGGTAGTTTTTCAGTCTTGTCCCGAATTCGACTAAATCGGAGTTGGTCACACTAGTAATCAGTAATACGATATGCATAGGCAGAGTATTATTTTTGGTAATCAGAAAAAATCGTTCACCGACTTTCAATGTCAAGAGTTAAGAGTTTAGTGTGAAAAATAGATGATGTTTGCGTCTAATTCAAACAGGCACTTCTTATGTAAATATTATGATTACAAATGCCTTTTCAAGGAAATATTATAATAAAACTTAATAACTGTTTCTGGCTGATGTGAGATTGCACTTTCAGTTTGCTTCTGTATGTATTTATAAAATAAAATAAAATTTGAATTCTGGTTTTGTTTGGAATAATTACTTGAGAATAATAATTATGATTGGGATCCAAACTAATCACCGTAAAAACCTAATAACCGGTTTTTACTTTAATAAAAAGAAAAAACCGGTTATAACCGGGACAAAAAATAACCGGTAAAACCGGTTATTGCGAAGTAAAAAAACCGGTTTTAGGTTTAAACCGGTTTTAGGTTTAAACCGGTAGGTTTTTCCCATCCCTAATATAAACCACCCTTTAGATAGTTATATAAAATGTTTATAAAAAAAAATTAAGTAGGTTGTTGTTGATAAAATATTAAAGTTGTAGTTGTTGAATAAATAAAAAGCAGTTTAATGAAAAGTCAAATCTCTAGTTCTTTCTTAAATTTAAATATATAAAATCTAATAGGTTATATGGCCCCAGATCATACTTAACTACTGCGTATATTTAGTTTAAAGTATCGGTGTGTCCGAAAAAGCAAGAAAGTATATTTAAAGACTTTGCCGGTGTGTCCGAAGTATAAGGGTTTGAAAGAAAAAACTAGACCCAGTGAAACAAAGAACTAGAGTGGCGTGTGTCGCCAGAAAGAAGCAAAAAAATAATAATGGGTGACAAAATAGATATATCCACAGTTGGTAAATTTGATGGCGTTAACTTTCAACAGTGTAAGTTCCAACTGAAATGTGCCTTAAGGGCGAAAGGTATATATGGAGTTATTGATGGCTCGTTAATCAAACCAGAAGTAGCAGGAGACGAATTACAGGCATGGTTTAAAAAGGATACCCAGGCTATGTTCACTTTAACATCTGCAGTGAGTTTAAATCAGATTACTTTGATTGAAAGTTGTAATACTGCTAAAGAGATTATGGAGACCCTTGAGTCTATTTATGAACAGAAATCAGAATCAAATAAAATGATGTTGCATGAACGGTTTCATCAATATAATATGAGTAGCCTAGATACTATCGCTCAACACATAGCAAAAGTGCAGAATCTTGCTAAGCAAATTAAACAAGCAGGTGATGATGTGAGTGATATTGCTATTATGACAAAAATATTGAGTACATTGCCCCAAAAGTACAGAAATGTTAGACAGGCATGGTTGTCCGTAGACAGTGCTAAACAAACTATAGGTAACCTCACCGCAAGTCTGTTAGATGAAGAAATGAATTTAACTGCATGTGAAGAGACAGAACAAGCACTGGCAACAATGTCATTCAAAGAAAAATATGATCAGAAAGGTCAAGAAAGGGCTGTAATATGTTTTGCATGTAGAAAGCTAGGACAAATTTTGCAGAGAGAAAAAGAACGAACAAGAAAACAGTAGTAGCAGGTCATATAGAAGTCATAGTCGAGGCAGAGGTGGCAGTAACTACAGAAAAGGTTACAAAAAGAATGACAGAGCACAAGCTGGCAACTCTACAGAAAATCAGCATGATGGTTCTTCGAGTAGCGCTTATTATAATGTTAATAATGAGAGTGCATTCAACATAGTAGAAAAATAGCTAGAAAAAGTGCATACAAGTGATGATTGGATTATGGACAGTGGTGCATCAGCACATATGTGTTACAGTGAAGAATATTTTTTCAATATTGACAGAACTTTTACATCACAGGTATCACTTGGCAATAATCAAACACTACCAGTATAAGGTAAGGGAACTATTAAAATAGAGAAGTTGATCAATGGACAATGGTTTAAATCCACTATAAATGGTGT
Source organism: Diabrotica virgifera virgifera (assembly GCF_917563875.1). NCBI lineage: Eukaryota > Metazoa > Arthropoda > Insecta > Coleoptera > Chrysomelidae > Diabrotica > Diabrotica virgifera. The sequence continues at coordinate 119,816,323 of NC_065451.1, read as the reverse complement.
GCTATACAGGGTGTCCCGAAAAGATTGGTCATAAATTATACCACAGATTCTGTGGTCAAAAATAGGTTGATTGAACCTCACTTACCTATATACAATAGTGCACACAAAAAAAGTTACAGCCCTTTGAAGTTACAAACTGAAAATCGATTTTTTTTCATATATCGAAAACTCTTAGAGATTTTTTATTGAAAATAAGCATGTGGCACTTTTATAGCAGCAACATCTTAAAAAGAAAATAAAGTGAAATTTGTGCACCCCATAAAAATTTTATGGGGGTTTTGTTCCTTTAAACCCCCCAAACTATTGTGTACGTTCCAATTAAATTATTATTGTTGCACTATTAGGTAAACACAATATTTTTAAAACTTTTTTGCCTCTTAGTACTTTTTCGATAAGCCAGTGTTTATCGAGATATTTTGAATATTTGTCGAATCCACCACATATTTGTATATGGTTAAGTACGATTATAGAGAGCTGTTAATAATCTTAAAATTTATTTATAACTTACATTATTAGGTATATTTTGAAAAAGAAGTCACATCTCCATAAAAGGTGACTTATCAAAAAAAGACTAAGAGGCAAAAAAGTTTTAAAAACACTGTGTTTAGCTAATGGTACCACAATAATAGTTTAATTGGAACGTACACAAACATTTGGGGGGTTTAAAGGAACAAAATCCCCATAAAATTTTTATGTAAACATATTAAAAACGAAGCCGCATCCCGATAAAAACTGGCTTATCTAAAAAATACCAAGAGGCAAAAAAGATTGAGAAATGTTGTGTTTAACTAATTGTACCACGATAATGAATTAATTGGAACGTACACAAAAGTTTGGGGGGGTTTAAGGGAACAAAACCCCCATAAAATTTTTATGGGGTGGACAAATTTCACTATAATTTTTTTTAAGATGTTCCTGCCATAATAATGCCCCATGTCCATTTTCAATAAAAAATATCTAATAGTTTTCGATATATTGAAAAAAATCGATTTTCATTTTGTAACTTCAAAGGACTGTAACTTTTTTTATGAGCACATTTGTACTAAGGTAAGTTAGGTTCAATCGAACTACTTTTGACCCCAAAATGTGTGGTATAATTTATGACCAGTCTTTTCGGGACACCCTGTATATTCCACAGTTGATAAAGAATTTATTTTCAGAAGTGTTTTGACAAACAAAGGTATGAGTGTAATTAAGATTAACAATGAAGCCAAAGTATATGAAAATGAGAATCTAGCAGCAGTTGCTATAAAGGATAGAAACAACACATATAAAATGATGTTTCGCACAATATATATACAGGGTGTAACAAAAATACAGGTCATAAATTTAATCACATATTCTGGGACTAAAAATAGTTCGATTGAACCTAACTTACCTTAGTACAAATGTGCACATAAAAAAAGTTACAGCCCTTTGAAGTTACAAAATGAAAATCGATTTTTTTCAATATATCGAAAACTATTAGAGATCTTTTATTGAAAATAGACACGTGGTATTCTTATGGTAGTAGTATCTTAAGAAAAAAATATAGTGAAATTTGGACACCCCATAAAAATTTTATGTGGATTTTGTTCCTTTAAACCCCCCCAAACTTTTGTGTACGTTCCAATTTAATTATTATTGTAGTATCATTAGTTAAACACAATATTTTAAAAACTTTTTTGCCTCTCAGTACTTTTTCGAAAAGTCAGTTTTTATCGAGATATTTTGAATATTTCTCAAATCCACCACATATTTGTATATGGCTAAGTACGATTATGGAGACTTTGTAATAATATGAAAATTTATTTATGATTTACATTTTTAGGTATATTTTGAACCATATTAAAAAAAGAAGTAATATCTCGACAAAAAGTGTTTTCTCAAAAAAATACAAAGAGGCAAAAAAGTTTTAAAAACACTGTGTTTAACTAAAGGTACCGCATTAAAAGTTTAATTGAAACATACACAAACATTTGGGGGGTTTAAAGGAACAAAACCCCCATAAAATTTTTATGTAAACATATTAAAAAAGAAGCCGCAACTCGATAAAAGCTGCCTTATCGAAAAAATACTAAGAGGCAAAAAAGTTTTAGAAATATTGAATTTAACTAATGGTACCACAATAATAATTTAATTGGAACGTACACAAAAGTTTGGGGGGGTTTAAGGGAACAAAACCCCCATAAATTTTTTATGGGGTGCACAAATTTCACTATAATTCTTTTTTAAGATGTTCCTGCCATAAGAATGCCACATGTCCATTTTCAATAAAAAATCTCTAATAGTTTTCGATATATTCGAAAAAATCGATTTTCATTTTGTAACTTCAAAGGGCTGTAACTTTTTTTATGTGCATATTTGTACTAAGGTAAATTAGGTTCATTCGAGCTATTTTTGGTCTCAGAATATGTGATTTAATTTATGACCTGTATTTTCGTTACACCCTGTATAATGCATGTATGACTACAGTAGATGATTTAAAGATGTGTGTGTGTGTGTGTGTAGTTTTATTTTATGACTAGGGACATAATCCATTAGCCTATTCTGTTTTGATAAATAATTCAAGTTTTTTTTTTTAACAACTGTTATAGAGAGAACCCGTAACAACAATATAGATCTAATCTTATCTTGACTTATAATTATATTTTTTATCTAGTACATAGCTACATATATTTATTTTTTTTTATTTATCATATTCTATTATGATTTAAAGATATGGCATGAAAGATTGGGACATGTTAATAAGAAATATTTCGAAGAAATGGTAAAAATGAACTTAATCAAAGGTGTTACAGAAAAGAAACAAGATTTTGTCTGTGAAGGTTGTTTGATGGGAAAACAACATAAGAAGACTTTTAAAGAGAGACCACACACTAAGTTACCTCCTGGAAAAAGAATATTCAGTGATATTTGTGGACCTACGCAAACTGAATCTATGCAAGGAGCACGTTACTTTGTAACATTCAAAGATGAGTACACAGGGTATAGAGTAGCATATTTTATTAGACATAAAGCAGATGTACTAGATTGTTTCAAAGTGTATAATAGCAAAATAAAGGCAAAGTATGGCTACTCTGTTGAAAAGCTACATACAGATAATGGTACTGAGTATACAAATAATGCTTTCAAAGAGTATTTAGAACAAGAAGGTATAGAGTCAGAAACCACAGCACCATACACTCCAGAGCAAAATGGCAGATCTGAGCGAGATAACAGATTGATTGTAGAAATGGTTCGATGTATGTTCTACCAATCTGGAGTAGATAAGAGGCTATGGGCAGAGGCAGTTAATACTGCCATCTACATTTGCAACAGAATTACAAGCAAACAGACACCAGGTTCTACGCTTATGAACAGTGGACAGGGCAGAAACCCGTATTTGACCACATGAAAGTGTTTGGGTGTGATGCATATGTACATATTCCTGACCAGAAAAGAAGGAAACTAGATGCAAAGAGTGAGAAGGTTATATTTATTGGATATGACAAAAACTACACAAATTATAGATTATTCAACCCAACAACACAGAAAATAGTGATATCTAGAAATGTGTTTTTCAATGAGAAAATGTACACTGCAAAGAAAAACAATAAATTAAGATAGCAGCAGAAGATGATGTGACAATTTTTGAAATACAAGAAAATGAACTTGAAGAGAGACAAGAAGAAGAACAAATAAACGTTAATAATGAAACAGAAGTTTTACAACATGATGATAATATCAACTTGAGACCACAACGACATATACGTTTGCCAGCCAGATTAAATGATTTTGAGGTAAATTTTACTGAAGTTGATATACCACAGACATATGAAGAAGCAGTGTCAAGTAGTGACAAAGAAAAATGGAAAATTGCCATAAATGAAGAGTTTGATGCACCATTGAAAAATGAAACATGGCCTATGGTTAAGAAGCCAGACAATAAAAACATTATAGACTCAAAATGGGTGTTCAAAGTCAAGAGACACCCAGATGGCTCAATAGAAAGATAACGAGCGATCCACAATTATTGGGATCAAAGCTAGCCGTGCAAAAAATTAGGTATGTCTTGTTTTAATCTGAATTTCTATCATTGGTTTATCAATTAATTTTAATTAACATTATAAAACAAAAAAATCAGTCAGAACCTTTAACACAGAACTTTAATCAAAAATAAAAAGAATTAACAAAATTATAAGTAAAAATAATAAATAAAATCAAACAAGATGCTGTATATGTCCAGCACCAACGTCTCTACATAACCTAACTTTTCTTGTTAAGTTGACGTACACTGCAAAGTTGACGTAAACTGGAAAGTATCTGAATTAAGAATAGACATGCACTGTATAGCTATCTCTGTCGTTCAGAGCCACCTATGGTGACAATAATTTTGGATCACACGTTATAAGGCTAGATTGTGTGCTAAAGGATATGCCCAGAAAGAAAGAATAGATTACAATGAAATTTTTGCACCAACAACAAGGTATGACTCCATAAGAATCTTGTTAGCTCTAGCCACAATAAATGACTATGAAATTATGCAGTTCGATATAAAAACTGCATTTTTATATGGACATCTTGACGAATACATTTTTATGTCACCACCTCAGGGGCTAAAGTGTGATCCCGGACTAGTGTGCAAGTTAAATAAGTCGTTGTACAGTTTGAAACAATCACTACGCTGTTGGAATCGAAAATTCCACTCGTTCTTGGCTAACAACGGTTTTCAAAAATCATCAGCTGTTCAGTGTGTTTATACTGGATATGTAGACAATATTAAAGTGATCTTAATCATTTACGTTGATGACAATTTGTTATTTTCTAAGAAAAAGTTAGCAATAGAGACAGTTTTGTGCGCGTTAAAAGAATGTTTTGAAGTGACCGTGACGGTTGGGAACTATTTAGTCGGAATAGAAATTACAAGAAACTTAGAGGCTGGTATAATGTTTCCAAGTCAAGCAAGTTATACAAAACTAATAATAGATAGATTTGGTCAACAAAATGCAAATCCTGTAAGTACACCAGAAGGTGTAAGTGCTGATTTAACAGGTGAGTCAAATAAGAGGACGTTAGAAAATGAAATGCCATGTAGACAGGGGATAGGTTCATTAATGTCTTTAGTCGTAGTGTCAAGATCTGACATTGCACATGCGGTGGGAGTAGTCAGCCGCTATAATTATGGCATTTGTTATTACAAATACAATGAAGTTAACATGTATGGATACAGTGACGCAGATTATTCAGGTGATATAGAAACTCGTCGTTCTACCACTAACTACGTTTTGGACACTGGACAAGCAAGAGATAGACACTCAAGAGTGCAATAAAGTGGACATTTGTTATTTTTTTTTTTATTTAAAAGGTTTGTTTATGGGTTGAACAACTTAACACAAAGGTGGGAGTATTGGAATATGTTTTTGTAATGTTCATATAAACCACCCTTTAGGTTGTTATTTAAAATGTTTATAAAAAAATTAAGTAGGTTGTTGTTGATAAAATATGAAAGTTGTAGTTGTTGAATAAATAAAATCTAATACAGTGATATATAAAATCTCAGAAAATAAAAAAACAAATAACTAATAAAAATTAAAATAACACATTTCCAAAAGTAGGTACTAATAAAAAATTTTAAATTAACCATAATGCAAAATTTACATAATTTATGCCTGGTTGCACCAACAGATCTTAAGCTCCAGCTTAGCTAAGCTCTACTTATAGATAGGGCCTCCTTGAGTATCACTTACGTTGCACCATAATTTTTGATCCTTACCTTATTATCAATTATATCTATTATTATATTATGGTATATTATTATATAATAATTACAATTATGTCCCAAAATTTTTTATCAACTGATTGCAAAAAACGCTAATTTTGAAAGTAGTTGTTCTTTCAGTCTATTTCTTTGTTGGGTTAATGCCTGCTTTGAAAAACAGTATCTCTGCTGGCGTGGAAATTGCAGTGGTACAAGGTAAATGTTTTATCGCAACCGGCTTAATTTTTGGAAATGAGGAACCAATTCCAAGGCTCCAAATTTGTAACGCCTCCTGTTTCAAATCACTCTTGGGGGTTTTTAAATAGTAGCTAGGCTCTGAAGGCATATCACTGAGTTCATTTAGAAGGGCATTGTTCATTGTAAAGCAGTTTTTTTCTTAAGTAAGTTTATAATGGCCATTCCATAAATTCTATTAAATTAATTCTTCTTTGGTGTTATTTTGAAAATAATTTTCTTTGGTTAGATATGTTTTCTCATTTTCATCGGTCTCTTGGATTGTCACCAAATCTTTTATAATTTTAACAGCCCTAGAACATGCCATAGCGCCTTGGAAATGTATGTTTTTGAATCTCATGTCAATAAAGTGGACACGTTTATTTGGTTTAAACCAGATTTATTTTATAAAAAGTATTGTCTGAATACTTTAAAAAGGAATAAATTATTTTATAAAATAATATTAATAAATAATGAAAAAAAATGATTAAGACAACTTTTATTTTTATATATACACACATAAAATTAATACGACAAAAATACCAAACGTCATAATATTCAAGATATCTATGTTCTTCATTTGCGACAGATCTATTAAAAACATTAAATAAAAATACCAGTTTGGAGGCTTTTGCTGTACCCAATCTCTTTCGAATTTTCGACTACACCAGCCCAAAGGAAAAAAAATCTTCCATCGCTTGCCAAAGACTCTTGTGCTGTGTGAAGGTGTTCAATAACATCAATGATGTTAGTATCAATATTTTTGTGGCTTTTGCACCACTCAATCGGTGCCACTCTTGAAATGACACTGTTTTCAAAAATACGTTTTTAAAAAGGTACACTTTTTGCCTGAAACTTTTTAAATATTGGCCAAACGCCAATTTCAGGATGTTTTGCTTTTGCGAAGAGCAGTGTTTTTGATGTCCCTTCCTGTGTTAAATCTAAGTAAGAAGATTTTCCCTTGTGTCAAGCATACAGGGTGTCCCCGACTAATTTATCCAGGCTATATCTCTTAAACGAATAGAGATTTACGAATGGGACAAAAACTGATCTATTCCATTTATAATACACTTTAATATGGCGTAGAGAAAAGCATCCCCTAAATATTCATCCCGTAGTTACAACCCCTAACTTTAATTTTTTTAATAGCACGCTGTACATTTTTTTATAGTTTTGGATGTGATCTTCTATCGTCTATTCAACAGATTTTTAAAAAATAAAATCGGTTGGTAAGTAACGAAGAAAATAACATTTTATTTTTGTTAATTATGTGTCCCAGACTAATTTTCCAGGCTATATTTCTTAAACAAATAGAGATTTTCGAATGGGACAAAAACTGATCTATTCAATTTGTAATACACTTTAATATGGCGTAGAAAAAGTTCATCCCCTAAATATTCATGCCTTAGTTACAGGGTGGTATTTAAAAATTAAAGTTAGGGGTTGTAACTAAGGGATGAATATTTAGGGGATGAATTTTTTCTACGCCTTATTAAAGTGTATTACAAATGGAATATATCAGTTTTTGTCCCATTCGAAAATCTATATTCGTTTAAGAGATATCACCTGGATAAATTAGTCTGGGACACCCTGTATATGATAAAAAATTTGTGCTTTTGTCATTGACATTTCGTACTGACTTTTGAATTTGTTCTGAAATTGTTTTGAAGCTCCTTCTATGCACGTACAAAATCACTAATTTATTACTCCTATTATTTGTCTCCTCAAGCGATTTTTGAGCAATTGATTTTAACATATGAGCAAAACAAGGTATGTGACATTTTTACCAAATGCTGGATCAACGGCTTTTAGCATATTAACTTCCGCATCTACTACTACAGCTAGAACTTTAATACTATTTATTCTCCATTCTTCACGTAACGAACGACTGACGCCCTGGCAAGACGGGACTCATCCTCTCTGCTTGTGGGACCCGAACCTGTGATTAGTGTGCCCTTCATTACTGGTCGGGGTAGTCTCAGGAAGCATCTTCTGCGGAGGTTAGAAGACTCCTGTGCCATTTGTTTAGGTTTAACACAGGCCAGGCTCCACATAGTGCGGCCATCCAAAAGTCTTACAGCCAAACTGCTTCTTCTGGATCGTAGAAGATGCTCCCCGGTGGTCAGTATGCTCACCAGCCACTGTAGACTCCGCCGGCACCTTCATCTGCTTGCACTGGCGGATGGCTCATGGTGTCGTCTATGTAACGAGGAGGAGGAAACCTCCTCATATGTCCTCTGGGAGTGCCTGGTATTGGCCTATCGGAGGTGGCAGATCCTGGGATCGGCATCTATGCAGCCGAGCCAGGTGAGGGAGTTGTCTTTCAAGAGACTTGTGGCTTTCTGTGAGGCCATAAGGTTTCTGGGGGACTAGCATGGGAGCTCGGTGCAGCCTGGGCACCATAAACGCCGAAGACCAGGTTCTTATGGACCTGGTCCGTAAGGGGTGATACAATGGACCCGACGTAGGTCTAAGTATCTGAAGGGCTCACAAGAGGGCTCTGCCCTGATGTACCATAACCATAACTCCATTCTTCACAAGTTTTTATAACATCTGAGAAACGTACTCGCCAGTATGACGTTCTGATAACTCATACACTCCAAGGGTAGCAGATTCAATATTTGTGTACCATCAATTATCCCAATTACATCTAAGAAACAATTCGTGCGAAAAACAATCTCAATTTAAAGTTTTCCTTCATCGGTTGGCCATTTTATTACGCAATTTGTGCGGTTATTCAAAAAGGAAGTCCCTTTTCGTATCACTCTATACAAAGAACTTATTGTTATATTGAAGCGGTCTGCAACATCTCTAAAACTATCGGTTTGATGGCCAATCTACCATAAAAAAATTAAAACTGCTTGCATTACTGACAATTTACCATACGGACCTGCTTGTCTTTTATACTAGTCACTATTTTGAAAGTGTTTAGCTGTGAACTAAGTAACATGGCGACTTATTCGGAAATGTTCCTTAAATTATTAAGCATTGCATTGCGGAACAGTTATTTAAAAATAGCTGCTATTTTCAGGGCGAATTATATCTTCCAATACAATTTCTTATAAGTCATCACTAGATCACTCATAGAGGATAATGACGAATATTCATCGCTCTAAATTGTCACTGATTGTCTCATAAATTATTATATCGCAAGTATAAAACACTAAATACAATATATTTAAAACAGAAAAATTACAAAAACAAAGCTGTACTACTAAATCAAAAGCTATAAGACAAATCAGTGAAGAATATTTTAAATAAACAGATGTTGAAAATAGGTTTAAATTAAAATTCGATAAATTGTAAATAAATAAAATTAAATTCCATTACTGGATCGTAGCACATCGCGCTGAGCTCTATGAATATACGGAAATATTAAAATGCCGATCGTCGCGGTCCCTTCCGTAGCGGGCTGTTCCGTATAAGTGGACGCCGGCCTCTAACTGGCAATATTCTAAAAATTATTCTACTTGGTTGGTTTTTTTTTCAAGTTTAGTAATGTATTAAAAAACCTAGACGCGCTATTAAAATGTAATATCAATTTTTGTTTGGCTTCCAGGTAAAAACAGGTAAAGGGGCCCTCAGGTGCCCCTTGCAGGTTTAAGTTAAAAATAGCGTTTTATTGATTTGAATGGTTTTTATTGAAATAAACTTAAAAAACAAACAGAATAGAATATGTCTACAATATTTTTTACAGTAATAATTATAAAAAACAGTTTTTGTCATTAGAACAACACAAATAAAGATCACATTTGCTACGCACACATTGAGTTTTCGACACTTTGCAAAATTTACATTTTTTACCACCCTCTTTGCTGAACCAAATTGGGAAGTGATGAACATCATCGAAGCGAATGTCATGAATGGAATATTTTGCTTTTTTCCAATGCTAGTAGTTGGTTGCGGTGAGCTTGATTGTAATCTTGATGTTGAAGGTCGGCTAAGTACACGTTTTTCCCTGAATACAACGAGAGCAGCAGCAATTTGTTCTCTGAATTCTGGTAGCTGCAACAACTTTTCATGTTCCGCTGAAATATTGCTGCAAAGCCCGCAAAGAAGTTGGTCCGGCTTGCAATGAAATTCGTCCGGTTTAGTTAAACATTCTGATCAGGTAAATAATTATTCATTTTATGACCATGAAATTCGTTCGCCTATTCTTAACACATTGTAATAAAATTCGTACGAAATAATATAACATAGTATAAATTAGGACACATTTCATGAAATATTTTAAGTTCCAAGTTTCTTTTATTGATCGAAGCAATCCCAGGCAACCAAACGACGTTTTTATAACGTCGATAATATGTCATAAAAATGACCAATCGACGTGTCTCTATGACGTGGTAGTGACTTTGAAAATCACGTGTATTTGTTTCATCGATTTGACGTCATAACTGTGATGGTTTTAATGACGACTTTTATACGTCGATAAAATAATAATAATAATAATAGAATAATAATAATAATAATAAAAAAGCTGGGTCTTAATGAACATCTTTATAAGACCATGCAGAAAGCAGTACTACTCGCAACGGCCAGATGTGTACGAAAATTTTTGGGAGATACACCTGCATACCAAGTCACCTAGGGCTCGATAACACGGAAAGAGTCCCACCAGAGCTCAATCCTCTTGATACCGTAGGTATCTGGGATGAGTCAATTTTCCCCTTAGAGGGAGTGTGAGCCGTATGGCTAAATCTGGATAATAATAATTAATAACCTTTTTAATAATAACCTTTTTAAGGCATATAATGAGAGATTGGAAGACTAAAATTCACCTCCAAATACCTGGTGAAAACAATATCGAAACCGAAAATATCGCCGTCAACCGGAGCCTGTTTCAAGGAGACTCGTTGAGTCCATTGTGGTTCTGTTTAGCTTTAAACCCCCTTTCCCAGCTATTAAACTCCATTGACTCAGGTTTTAGCATTAAAACAATAATACTGTGGTAGCGAAGCTCAATCAACTGTTGTATATGGATGATTTGAAATTAATGGCTTCCACTCGAGAACACCTAGAAGAGATGCTAAAAACTGTAGAAACATTCTCTAATGATATTAGTATGCAGTTCGGTCTAGACAAGTGCCATGTTTTGAATATAGTCAGAGGAAAGGTACAGCCCGGTGGATTCGATATGCAAAATGGCCAGAACATCGAGGCGATGAGCGATAACGATATGTACAATTATCTTGGAGTAAAGCGGGCGCGGAAAATTGACCATAAGCAAATGAAAACTGAGATAACTACTGAGTTTATAAGAAGGGTAAAACAGCTGCTTCGTTCACAGCTTAACAGTAAAAATTTGTTTAAGGCACTAAACACCTACGCTTGTTCCGCGCTTAGCTATTCATTTGGTATTGTTAAGTGGACAAAAACGGATATAGAAAATCTTCGGCGAAAAGTACGAACACACCTCACAAAGGCACAAAAACACCACCCTAAAAGTGCAGTAGAACGAACGACATTACCCCGGTATTTAGGAGGAAGAGGACTTATGGATATAGGTGAGCAATTAGATAAACACATTGCTAATTTAAGAACTTTCAGATGCAGGCTGAGACATCTACTCTACACGTGCAATTTGCGCAGTAGATGACACAACACCGATCAAACTGAGGGAACCAGAAATACGCATAAACCACCTTACTAAGGACGAAAAACTGGGCACCTGGATGGGTAAACCTCTGCACGGGCGACATCCCAATGAGGTCAGCCAAGACTATGTCGACAATACAGCGTCGAACTATTGGTTGACATCAGGAAAAATGTTCCCTGAAACGAAGGGTTCATTACTGGCCATTCAGGATCATACCAACCAGAAATTACCTGAAATATATCGTTAAAGACTCTCAGGTTCAAAACGACAGATGCCGATATGGATGTCAAGCCCAAGAAACCATCCAACATATTACAGGGGGCTGCCAAGCATTTGCTGCAACTGAGTACAAGGAACGGCATGACGCAGTGGGAAAAATCCTTCATCAAGAGATAGCTATCAAGCTAGGACTTCTCTTAACGGACCATCTCCCATATTATAAATACGTTCCTGAAAGTATGCTTGAGGATGGCAACTACAAGCTATACTGGGACCGCACTGTGCTCACAGACCAAACAGTGGCACATAATAGACCATATCTCGTACTAGTTAATAAATTAACAAAACAAACAACACTAATTGATGTGGCGATACCTAACAACAATAATCTACGTAGTAAATTTACTGAAAATATCGCCAAGTACAGAGATCTGGTAATTCAAATACGAAGGCAATGGAGAATGCAAAGTACCCAGACGATACCGATTATCATGTCTACTACTGGAGTCATTCCGAAGACCCTCCTCGAAAGCATAAAAAAGCTGGGTCTGAATGAACATCTTTATAAGACCATGCAGAAAGCTGTACTACTCGCGACGGCCAGATGAGTACGAAAATTTCTGGGAAATACACCTGCATTCCAAGTCACCTAGGGCTCGATAACACGGAAAGAGTCCCACCAGAGCTCAATCCTTTTGATACCGTAGGTATCTGGGATGAGTCAATTTTCCCCTTAGAGGGAGTGTGAGCCGTATGGCTAAATCTGGATAATAATAATAATAATAATAATAAACTCTTTATTACAGAGACAAAATAAAGAAGTAGAAGTACCAAATATAACAATATAGGAAAAAAAATCTCTGTAAAAGGGACAAGAGAACAACATAGCACAACACGAATGCTGTGCCTGCTGATCAAAGCTCTGGCCCTTTTTTAACAATTAAAGGACATTTTCTGCTGGCATATATAAATCAAATATATAACAGTTATATTACAGTTAATTAAATTTAAATAATAGAAATAAAATAAAAAGAAACAATACAGGTGATAGGACATGAAAAGTAATGTTTATAGGGTATTATGTGTTGACTCAAGTAGATGTAATTTCATTTTTCTTTTGAATGAGTTAATAGGTAATTTTTTCATTGATTCAGGGATACTTTAGAAAATCTTGAAAATTCAAAACCTGATATTTTGTAAATATGGCATTTTTCCATATATAAGTTTGCAATGAAGATCTCAATGCATGAAATTTAAAAGCATCAGATGTACATGGAATATTTCCCAAGTAATACCCATGCCGCATGAACGGGATAAAATATTTAGTCTAGCTTCATCTATTGAGAAACTTTTTTTATTTAATACTTTTTGGTAAACTTTTTCTAGTGCATTCAATTGCTCGACAGTAATCTCAAATAGATCTAAAGCTTTCCGTTTCGTGTCAATTTTGCTGGTGGTATCACAACCCGTGAATGCATGCATGGCTGGCAAAATGTTACACATATTATAATTTAAGGATTCAGCTGCTATATGACAAGCTAAAATTTTTGGTTTTTGACTGTTTACTTTAAAATATAATCATTGACAACTATACAATTTGAAAGAAGACCAAAAGTGAATGTCCAAAACAAAAATGTCTGTATCAGCTGAATGTATTATGATTTCTGAATTTAATGGTAGCATGTATTGGACGTGACAGAAAATTCTAGTGCCAGCCTCTAAATGATTATTTTGTAGTTCTATAATTTCACATACTATATTGCCTTGAATTTTATAGCATTTTTCGATGTTATCAAATCCTCCTGAAATAATTATTTGCTCATAATCACATGATATATAATTTAATACATTTAAACATAAGAATTTTACTAATTAAAGTTTGTTTTTTGAATTAGTCATTAAACTTTTAATGTTCTTTAGAATTTTTGTTTCATGATTTTGAATAAGTATTTCAGGTGCAATGATATTTTTGGTCCTCAAACAAGCTTCCATATGTTTTATGCTAAGGTCATCATACCTATCAAAAATTATATCGACGCGCAGAACATTTGATTGCTTGAAGAATGAAACAGCATAATTAAAGAATGCTTGTGCAAATTCACCAAACGTTATAAACTTTGATAACTGCAATAAATTAACTACTACCATGCAATACAATTAGTGCGTTTTTCGATTTCGTTTATGAGATCAGATTTGACTTTTTGAAAAAACCATCTGCATCACAAAGAGCTTTCGGATAATTTAGTAATTCGTGAGTAGATATAACTTCAAAGTTCAAACCTCTTTGAAGCATCAACATAATCAATTCTTGAATATTTATAATTTCTTTTGAATTTTCAAGACCTTTGCTTATTTTCTATCATACTTTTTTACGTAGCTAAAATTTTTTTAAATTACTCTGGATAATTTATCAAAAATACTTTTTTCCTTTTTTACAAATCGTTCTGATATAAATTCATTTAATAATTCAACACCATTCTCTTTGAGAAATAATAAATAAGAAGTTATGTCTTCTTCGGCAAACTTACCACTTGAAATATTAAATAAATTTGTGTACATTCCTTTCTATCATTAAACATATCTTTGGATTTTAATAATTTAATAATATTGGCAATATCTTTGCTATCTTGCTTAATGCGACTAGCCAACCATTCGTTGTTACTGAAGGAATTATTATCCGAAGAATCTTCTTTTATATTACAATAGGAAATAAATAAAATAAAAAATAAAAATAAAAATAAAATAAAAACGTATATTGCCCTAATAATATGTACATTTCATTATCTTAAGATATTTCATTTTCTTCTTTACACATTAAGTGTTCCGCGAGTGCACCACTTCCTTTATCCTCCATCCTTTCGGCGTTGATTCTTCACTTGTAGTATCCTGGACATCTTCTTCTGTAGGTACTTTTTCTGGCATCGTACCTACTTTCCTGACCGGTTTGCAACCACCTGGCTATTGTCTGATCATATGATCGATCAGACGATGTTGTTCTTTGATCATCCTCTGGATCCTGTTATTCTCGAGGATGTCTCTGGTTCTAAGGAGTCTTCTTGTGGCCTGGTGGAAGAAGTAATGAGTTCTTTTCTCGGCCACCTCCCTCAGTGGTGTGTACTGGAGCCTTTCCTGGATGGTTGCATTTGTCACCCGGTCCTGCCATGCTGTACCGTCGATAATCCTGTAGCATGACGTCTCTGTGGCTTCTAGTCTCTTCCAGTTGTGATTGGTTGTTGAACCCCATATTGGGACCGCGTAAAGTATTGCTGACCTGACGTATGCTTGATATAGTTGCATCTTCTTCTTCTTTGATAGTGGAGAAGTCCTGAAAATATAAGGCAGAATTAGTTTTTTAATGGCTGTAGCTTTTTTCTTAATTTGCTTTGTATGCAGATGGAAGGTCAGTTTTCTGTCTAAGTGGAATCCTAGGTATTTCACTGATGTTGTGGCTGGTATGATATTTCCTCTCATCGTTAGTTCTGCTTGCAGTGGGTTGTTTTGCTGCGTAAAGATAAATTGTGTCTTCTCCGCGTTGATCTTGATTTTCCATTTATCCGTGTATTCTGAAATCCTATCTAAGTGGCCTTCTAAAGTTTGGACTATTCTTCTGTATTGTTTGCCTGAAGTGTAGATTGCTGTGTCATCTGCATACAAAGCTGTACCGGTTCTTGCATCTGTTGGTAAGTCTGAAACAAAAATGTTATACAAAATAGGAGATAAAATACTGCCTTGTGGCATCCCTTCCTGAATTTGTTGTATCCTGGACATCTTTTTGTCAGCTGTAACTTGAAAAGTTCTATTAGTTAAATAAGTATCACATATATTAACAATATAATGAGGTAATCTAGCCTTTTCCATTTTGTAGATCAGTGCTTTCTTCCAAACCGTGACATATGCTTTTTCTATGTCCAGTATAGCCATCCCTGTTTTCTGTTGAACTTGATTTTGGTGTCGCTGACAACTCTTGCTAGTTGTAGTTCGCAGTTTCTTCCTTTTCTGAATCCAAATTGATCTTCTTGGATAATTCTTCTTCTTTCAGCGTGTTTCATGAGTCTCTTGAATATGATTTTTTCCAGAATTTTTCCTAAGGGTTCCAGCAGTGAGATTGGTCTGTAGCTTTCTGGTCTTCTTCCATCTTTTCTAGGCTTCAGGAGAGGTATCGTCTTTGCGTGTTTCCAGTTGTTTGGGAAATGAGCTTTTTCAAGGCAATACTTGAAAATGTAGTACAGTTGTACTATCATTTTCGTCGGTGATTCCTTGAGGACGATGTTGTGGATGTCTTCCTGTCCTGGAGCTCTGGATCCTTTGAGCTTCCTGATGATTTTGTGGACTTCTGAAGGGTGTAGATGGTCTTCTTCTTCTATCACGAACTGATTTCTTTCTGCAATCCTGTTGTAGGCCCTGTTTACTTCTTCTAGGGTTCGTTGGTTCGACATATGTTGGTTTTGCCTGTGTGTGGCTTCTAATTTTCTTGCGATTGCATCAGCTTTTCTCTGGGCATCGTAGTGAGTTCCTTCTTCATCTGTTATTGGGGGCATCTTCTGTTTTCCCCTTTTTCTGGCCTTCATCATTTTCCAGACGTTTCCATGATTTTCTTCGGCTTTTCTGATGTTGTTGTGCCATTTGTTTTCGTTGAGGCTTGTCAGTCTTATCCTTATTTCTGCTGACAGTTCCTCGCTGTATTCCTTGTATTCTCTTCTTGTCCTTTGATAAGCTCTTCTTGCGTTGTTTCTATCCCTGATAAGTTCTTTGACTTCGTTTGGAATGGTGAGTCCTTTGTTATTCGTCATTTCTCGTGGAATGTTGTCCCTCATGGCTTGTTTTATGTTTCTGGTGATTTCTTCTATTTTTCTTTCCATTTCTTCTGTTGATTCGAATTCTCTTTTCATCTGGAATTGATTGATTTGTCTTCTGTAGTTTGGCCAGTTTGCTTCTTTCCACTTCCATCTTTCTTCTGGTTCAACAGTAGGGAGGTCTGATCTTGTAGTTGTGGTTCCTGTAACGGGTTTGTGGTCAGAACTACATTCAAAATGTGTTCTGACATCTTCTACGATGATGTTCTTCGTGATGAATAAGTCCAGTACGTTGTCACGATGTCCTCTTATTGGATTTATCCTTGTGGGTTCGTCAGGTGCAAACAACATTTTTTCCCTGTCTTCGCAGTATCTAAAAAGTTCGTCACCTGCTCTGTCCGTATTTTCACACCCCCAGAAAACGTGGTGGCAGTTGAAATCTCCGGCTAGGACTACTGTCTCTTCTGTGTTGAACATTTCTTCTATTTCATCTAGGTCTAGGTCTGCTCTGATGGTCCTGTAAACTGAAAAAATATTAATATTTCCTCTTTTGATACCAATATTTTCGAAATTTTCAGTTTCGACGTCTACTTGGTTCCATTCGATGTTATTTTTCACGTAGATAACCACGCCCCTGTGGGTATTTCTTCCGATTCCCTCGTAGTTTGTTATCCTCGGTAGTTGTGATGTTGTTTGAAATCTCGTTTCGGACAAGCATATGACATCAGGTTGAAGACGGATCACCATTTCCCTTAATTCGTTTGTTCTTAACCTTAGGGAGGCTATGTTGAATTGTAGAATTTTTAACTTCCTATTTGACATTGTAGAGAGCTTCGTATCTTGCTAAGATCTCTCCTCTTGTCCTGAGATCTGTGTGTTTTCTTAATTCGTCTGTTAGTTCCCTTAGAAGTTGAATTGTCCTGTCGTAATCGCAAAGTTCGTTGATCTCCTGCCATAATTCCTTTATTTCTTCTTGCTTCTGTTGACTGGATGCCTGACGTGGTTGGTAAGTGTTTCTAGCGATTTGTGCGTATGACATACCGCTGGAAACGTTCCTGTAGGTCGATGGATGGACTGGTCTGCTTGGAGGAGCTGCCTGATGATGGTGTTGGTTTCTGGAATTTTTCTGAGCCTGAAAATTAAGATATTGAATATGTTTAGCACACATTTGATAATTGGATGTGTGGTTTTCACCACAGTTACAGCATTTAACTTTGTTGACTTGCCCTTTGGGTAAATGGCAGTCTCTAGTGCTGTGACTTGATGCATATTTCATGCATCTTGGAGGTTTGAAGCAGTTTCGGGCGCTGTGCCCAAAATCCTGGCAGTTGTAACATTGGGTTGCTCTCTGGGGGCGGCTGTAGGCATCCCATCTCACTCTGATGTTCTGTATTCCCGTAATCTTCTTTACTTCTTTTAAGTCCTGAGACTTAGGTACCTGCACAAGGTAGGTACTTCCGTCTAGTCCACTTTTTGGTTTCAGAGCTGTTATTTTTGCTTCGATACCAGCGTCTTTCATTTCTTGAGTCACTTCTTGAAGGTCCATCCTTGGCGCTGCTCTCATAATAATCTTCTTGGTTACTACTTCTTTTTGAGAGAAGGTATGAAACCCTAAGTTTTCTTTAACGAGGTTCTCTTTAACCTTGACGAAGTCCTCCATGCTTGTTGTAAATACTCTTGTACCGCTTTTTCCTGCAGGGGCAATAGAAAAATTCTTATACCCTAGCAGCTTAGTTAGGTTTTTAACTAAGTTGGTATAGTGGCCTATACCGTTTTGGAGAACTATCGGAGGTATTCTCGTCTTCTTTTCTTGAATAGTAGGGTTTTCGTTGCCTGAGTTTTGAAGTTCAGGACGTTTGAATATATCGAACACATTACTAGTCGGTATGCCGGATGACGTTCCAGCTCTACCGCGTGCATCGATGATATTCTCGTTTCCTGATTTCTTCGAAACTTAGGCTAGTTGGAATCCGTCTTGATCCATAACTTCGATGTTTGAGTTTGCCATTTTGTTCTGGTAGTCCTTATTTTCTTCTGAAACTTGTTTTTCGATTGTATCCTGTATTTTCGTATTCGTAAGCGTACCTCTATTCGAGGTTGACCTGATGTTTTTGGCTACTTGCTTCGCTAAATCTTTTCTCAGATTAGGAAGATTATTTGCTCTAGGGGTGCTAGAAACCTTGATAATTCTGCAATGTCTTTTCGACGTTCCAAACGCTGGACCTTTTTTAGTCTTAACAAAGACTATTTCATTGGTATTATTCACGGATTTCTCCGCTTCCTGAATTTTTTCTAAGTCTAAAAATTCCAAACTGCTCGGTATACCGTCCGACCAGTTTGATATACTCCAGCACTTAGAAGAAATCGAGTGTCAGTTCTCTCTGAGACAGAGTCGAGTGACAGGGTTAGAATGTTCGGTCAAGTACGTGTTGCCAGTACGAGTCGTCACAGTCTAATACAATAGGAAAGTAAAGATTCATGAATAGAGTTCTTAAAAGGATATAACAATACCCAAGTTTGTAAAGCTTTTTCATTTTGAGTAATTCCTGACCAAGCTCCTGAAACTGCCACAGCATACTCTCATAACTCTCTTAACTGACAGCATACCTCGTTTTAAATCATTTTTCAAGTCGACTGGAAGCTGAAGCATATCCTGAAGATACATCAAAACTCCACGTGCATATAGAGGGTGATTCATTGAAAAAAAGTATGGAAGCATTTTTTTCGTAGATTCTAAATGTAAATCGAAATTGCCTTCTCTATCTGGTTTAATAGAGTCTAAAATAATTTCTACCATTTCACAGTAGTTATAAAAGAACTTAAACGTTTGATTTTCGTTACAATTTTTTTTTAAATAATCATCAAAATTTTTAAAAAGTCCCGTGGCTTGATCGCACATCTGTTGAAAGATTGTAAGAACATTTTCATGATTTTTGTCAACAATAGATTCGCGCAGAACGTTAAATTCGGGTAAATTGAGTAGCTTAGTAAGTTCAGAATTATTACATTCAAAATATTCAATAATTTGAATAACTCGAATACTTTCGTAAATAATTTGGTGACATCTGACTCCTCTTCTTCTTAAAGTTCCGCTTCTATCGGAGATTGAAAATCATTCTGGCAATTATAATTTTGTTGGTTACGCGCCGGAATAGTTCAATTGAGCTGCATCCAAACCATTCACGGAGATTGCGTAGCCACGAGATTTTACGCCTTCCTACGCTTCTTCTGCCTTTGATTTTGCCCTGCATTATATTCCTTAATAGTTCGTATTTTTCACCTCTCACGATGTGCCCCAAGTATTCCAACTTCCTGATTTTTATGGAATTTAAAACTTTGCATTGTTTTCCTAGTTGTTCGAGCACTTGTGCTTTTGTTTTACGATCTGTCCATGATATTTTCAGAATACGTCTATAACACCACATTTCGAATGCTTCCAGGTTTGTAATATTGGATTCTTTTAGTGTCCATGCCTCAACTGCTACAAAAGGGTGGAGAAAATATAACAACGAAGCATTCTTATCCGGAGCGTTATATTGATATTGCGATTACAGAAAAGTTTCCTCATTCTGTTAAAAATGGATCGTGCAATTTCAATGCGGCATCTTATTTCTTTTGTCTGATCAGTATCTTCTGTGATCCATGCTCCAAGGTATTTGTACGAAGATATTTGCTCAATTTCTGTATTATCCAGTACTAGTCTAACTCTGATGTTTTGTGCTTTTGTAAATACCATGCACTTGGTTTTCTTCAAATTTATTTTTAGTCCATAATCGTTGCAATGTATATTTAGTTGTTGAGCAAGGTGTTGCAATTCTTCCAGTGTTCCCGCTAGAAGTACGGTATCGTCAGCATATCTTATATTATTAAGTGACTCACCGTTTATTATTAGGCCCTCATTGACTTCGGCCAACGCTAATTCTGAGATGGTTTCACTATATAAATTAAATAACAATGGTGATAAAATATCGCCGGCTTACTGCCAAAACCCACTAACTCCATTTTTAAAATTTTGAGAGATCTACTTTTTAAACTTTAATTTGAAATTGAAGATCGACTGAATTTAAAAAAATTATTTAAGAACTGAAAAATATTTTTGTCATATTTTTCAGTTCTTAAATAATTTTTTTAAATTCAGTCGATCTTCAATTTCAAATTAAAGTTTAAAAAGTAGATCTCTCAAAATTTTAAAAATGGAGTTAGTGGGTTTTGGCAGTAAGCCGACGATATATCCTTGGCGCACCCCACGACGAATCTGGATATCCTCAGTCAGTTCATTTTCAACTTTCACTTTTGCTGTTTGATTCCAATAGAGGTTACATATAATTCTAATGTCTCTACTGTCTATGTTTTTATTTAACAAAATTTCTTTGAGACGATTATGCTGCACTTTGTCAAATGCCTTCTCAAAATCAATGAAACAGGCATATACTTCCTCATTCATATCTAGGCATCTCTGCGAAAGAACACTTACTGCAAACAGTGCGTCCCGTGTTCCCAGACCTTTCCTAAATCCCATTTGTGTATCACTTATGCCTTCGACTCCTCTATTGTACTGTAATTCTTTGAAAATACATCTAAGAGTACTTTCACCATAGGTATCGGACTCTATTAAAACATCTTCTATTCCACAACCTTCTAAATACTGACCTAAACAATGTATCCAAGTTTTTTGTAGATGAAACGACCCTATTCGTAGTATTAATTTAGGAATACTGTTTTTCACATTGCTTTACAAAATTTCTCATTGATGTATATACGACAGGATATGTTACTGGTGCATGTGGAATAGTCGGACAGAATCCAACTACAGAAATCGGTTGATTACTCATACTCAGTAATTGCTGAAATGGTGTCCAACCTGAAAAAATGTACTGTTATTTATTTTGAATCTTCACTAAAAAATTTATAATAAAAATCGTTTTTTTTTCTGTTTTTGTTCAATGTCCATGCTCATAGGTTTTAAAACATTAAAGTATTTCAAAATTTTAAATATTTATATTTTAAAAAGTAAGTGCTAGGTTAACTAGTTTATTTATAAAGTTATTAAAAGATGTATGTAGTTATTTATAAAAATATGTATGTAGATATTTATAAAGATACATAAATAAGTAAGGCTTGTCTTATAATTTTATAAAAGTTTGAAAAAATCAGATATAAACTTACCAGGAATTATAGCTTCGTTATCAATAATGGTATATCAATAATATACAATATATATGGTTATCAATAATATCAAGTATAATTTTTCCATCAGTTACTTTAAATTTGCTTAAAATCCAAATTAATTCTAAGTTATGATTATTGTTAAAACGATCTAATGAATTAATGTCTATATAATTAAATAAATACTTTGGCTTATTAATTGCGATAGAATAGTTTTCAAGTGGTTGACTAGTCAAAGTATTGATATTAATATTTTTAATCTCTTCGTTTGATGTGAAATAGACATTATTGTGCAACGTAGATGCTTTTTCTTGATACAACACCATAGTTGTTACATGTGGCGAATTTTTCCCACTCAAGGTTTCCTCTAAAAAGTGACTATTTCTATCGCTCCATGTAAAATAATGTAGGATTGTTTACAATATTGCATGGGCTTCTCACACAATCATCCGTTTGATCACAAAAATAATTGATTTTATTAAAAATTCATCCAAGTAGCATAAGTCATCATAACTGATACAATGTCCCAATTTTGTTAACATATCAATTATGTGCTTTGATCTAGTTAAATGGTGTATTGATTGAGCCAAAGCAACATGTATTGGAGTTCTTATCCCTTTCATAATATAACATATATTCATAAATAATGTTTTTGCACGTCTTAATTTATTTTCACTCAATTTCTTTTTATTATATAAAAGTAACACTAAAAAGTATTCCCAAGTAGAAGGTAGTGTAAAATTATTCAAATATTTATCTACACTAAGCACCAAAATTACCGCACCACCTTAAAAATGGGACATTTTTGATGTCTTGTATTTCCTAAACCTGTTGTCCGATTTTAGTGATTTTTTTAATATGTTATAGCTTTATTCTTCAAGAATATCGATGTAATAATATTGTTGCTAAACAGATAAGTGTCATTGTATACCGGGTGTAACAATGATAGTGTGTTTTTTCCTTAAAGTTTGGAACACCCTGTGGAATATTCTGGCGTATATAAAATATTGAAATTAAAACTCTACTGTAGCCTTATGCTTTCTTAACATTATGCTTTTTGATTCATTAGCTTGTGTTGGATAATAAAAAGTTAGGTACTTTAACAACCAGCCCTGTTCTTCATCAATACAGGGTGTTTCTAAATAAGTGCGACAAACTTTAAGGGGTAATTCTGCATAAAAAAATAATGGCAATTTATAATCAAGTGTATTCAAATGGGAAATAAGCCACAATTTTACCTAAAAATGATTTTATTAACGTTTCGACGCCCAAGTCGGGTGTCGTTGTCAAAATACAAAATAATACTAAATAAACAAAAATGTTGTTGCTTAGTAAAAAATTCTTCTAATAATTTATTTAATCTGACTCATTTATATCGGCAATTCAGACACGTATTTTACATTTTAAAGTAGACGACAGATGTAATTACAAATGGACCTATACCAAATTAACGAAGGATCCAACGAAGACACTGGAAAACAAAATCTATAGAACTTTATTCAAATTTAAAAATGACCTAACGTACTATCAAAGAAAATTAATGACACCTCATTACAGTAAGACACCACATTTGTATGGAGTACCGAAAATTCACAAAGCAAATATTCCACTTTGGCCTATTTGTAGTACCATCAATTCTCCTTGTAGTGAACTATCAAAATTTTTATTAAATATTATAAAACCATTTGCAAATAATAATGACACATTTATAAAAAATACACAACATTTTTTAAACAAATTATCAAATATTGAATTTAATCCAAATAATATTTTAGTAAGTTTTGCCATAAACAGTTTATTTACAAATGTGCCATTAGATAAAACTTTAAACATAATCAAAACGAAATTAGAAAATGATAATACATTAACAACTAGGACAAGACTAAATGTATCAGCTATAATGGAGTTATTGACATTATGTACTAATAATACCTATTTTCAACTAAATAATGAATTCTATAAACAAAGTTTTGGTCTCGCAATGGGCTCTTCTTTATCTCCATTATTGGCTAATATATTTATGGAGGATTTCGAAACTAATATCATTTCTAAACAAAATTTAAAACCCACAGTATGGTAGAGATAAGTAGATGATGTGTTTTCCATATGGCCTCATAGATCGGAATTGTTGGATACGTTCCTGAATATTATAAACGATCAAGAAGAGACAATAAAGTTTACAATGGAAAAGGAATACAATAACACCCTACCTTTCCTCGATGTTTTGGTCTCAAAGAAGGATACTGGATATGAGACTCAAGTGTATAGAAAACCAACACACACCAACAGATATCTCAATTACAAATCAAATCATAACATCAACGTTAAAAAGGGAATCATTAAATCCTTATATGATAGAGCCAAAATTATTTGTTCTAACGAAAATTCATTTTTAGAAGAAAAACAATTGTTAACATCTGTTTTATTAAAAAATGATTATCCCATATCGTTTATAAATAAGCAATTGTCAAGATTGGATCGAATGGAACAGAACAACTTAGAACGGGATCCTACAACATTCACAAGAAATAATACGAGGAAAATATCAATACCATATGTAAAAGGACTATCCGAGAAACTTAAATCAATAGGAAATAAATTCAACATATCAACAACATTCAAAACAACAAACACATTGAGATCTATTGTATCTAAAACTAAACCTAACAGTGAACAAGAAAGAACAAAGAATTGTATTTATAAAATACCTTGTGAATGCGAACAATTTTATATAGGTGAAACGTCAAGACCATTAGACGTTAGAGTAAATGAACATCAGTCTTATATAAAAAATAGAGAATTTGATAGATCTCAAATATGTCAACACGCATGGGATAATGAACATAGAGTTCAGTGGAGAGATTCAAGTATAGTCCTAAAAGAAGCAGATAGTAAAAAGAGAAAAATCAAAGAAGCGGCTCTAATTATGCTAAATGAAACCAATTGTGTCGCAAATTCCTCGGTAGAATGCAGTAGGATGTGGTTACCCATATTAAAGGAGGAAGTCAATAGAAAGAAAATACCACAATTAGTAAATCAGTAACATATCGAGTTAGTACATTTAGTATTTTAGTATTATTTAAAATTAAAATATCAAGTCAGAATTTGGTATTAGTTTTGAGAGTAAACTAAATGTAAACCCAAATACTTACGATGTCGGGATAGTATCACGAGGTTTTTCCTGGTTTTCCCTCGTGATTTACTATGGAATCTCTAACGCGAGAATTTCAGTGCCGCCGTTGCATTTGGTTGTCTTTTTAAAGACAGACCACATGCTATGATTTTTTGTGGCGGATATTCTTGAGTTGTGATTGATTTCATGTAATCGAATGAACTATCTTTTAGTAAAGTCGTCCCAGGAACGCAACTCATTAATATTGGCAATATCATTTTAAAGTCGTCTACTTTAAAATGTATAATACGTGTCTGAATTGCCGATATAAATGAGCCAGATTAAATAAATTATTAGAAGAATTTTTTACTAAGCAACAACATTTTTGTTTATTTAGTATTATTTTGTATTTTGACAACGACACCCGACTTGGGCGTCGAAACGTTAATAAAATCATTTTTAGGTAAAATTGTGGCTTATTTCCCATTTGAATATACTTGATTATAAAAATGCCACAAGAAAATAGCTTCAGAACAACAATAATGGCAATTTGCTTTATGAACATATGTCCGCAAATGCTTCGTTTCCGAGATACGGGATGTTGAATTTTTTCTTACAAACTGACGATTTATTTATTGCTCTAAAACCGGATGAGATATGCAAATGAAATTTGATAGGTTTTAAGAGGTAGTTATTGCGTATTTTTGGCATACAATTAAGAATTTTATATTCACCATTGGCGTGCATACGGGTCATATTACCCGGTCATATTACCCATATGCACGCCAATGGTGAATATAAAATTCTTAATTGTATGCCAAAAATTTAATAATAACTACCTCTTAAAACCTACCAAATTTCATTTGCATATCGCAACCGTTTTTAGAGCAATAAATAAATCGTCAGTTTGTAAGAAAAAATTTAACATCCTGTATCTCAAAAACGAAGCATTTGCGGACATATGTTTATAAAGCAAACGGTCACTATTTTTTCATGCAGAATTACCCCTTAAAGTTTGTCGCACTTATTTAGAAACACCCTGTATCACCCTGTGTTAAAGTACCTAACTTTTTTATTATCCAACATAAGCTAATGAATCAAAAAGCATAATGTTAAGAAAGCATAAGGCTACAGTCGAGTTTTAATTTCAATATTTTATATACGCCAGAATATTCCACAGGGTATTCTAAACTTTGAAGAAGAAACACACTATCATTGTTACACCCGGTATACAATGACACTTATCTGGTTAGCAACAATATTATTACATCGATATTCTTGAAGAATAAAGCTATAACATATTAAAAAAATCACTAAAATCGGACAACAGGTTTAGGAAATACAAGACATCAAAAATGTCCCATTTTTAAGGGGTGCGTTAATTTTGGTGCTTAGTGTATAATATTGTCATCACAAACATAATGAGACAGATCAATATTGCTACACTTTTCTATTTCTTCTTTTAAATTCTCAGTGAATTTTTGTACAATTCTTTTTGGTTCACTTAACTGTCTAATGTGTTCAACCAATTCTACCAAGGAAACATTTACTAAGAAAATTATCATCGTTGATTTAGTTTTATTAGCTGCATGTGAGAATAAAAATTTTTCTTCATTAGATACCTTTTTTGTTCCGTCTTCTGACGGGGTTTTCTGAATTTTTTACTGAATTCGAGATAAACATATAATTTCGTAAACTTGTGGCATGATATTTAAAATTATTAGCTAGTATAGATTCAGCTGAATCATATATACAAATTTTTGTATAAAGGTTATCCATTTTTACATGAGCGGCTGACATAATTTTTTCTATAGATTTAATATCAGAAAATGTGGAAGTTTTTATTTATTTGTTTTTGCGACCATTGTCGCATATAATACAACAATTATCAGGAAATGATACTCTCCTTTGTTTTACTTTTATCCTTAGATAAGTAGTCATATTTTTATCGTTAAAACTAGAATTACTTAATTGTTCGCCTTTTTTAACTAATGCCATTTCTCGTTGTTTAATTT
Organism: Diabrotica virgifera virgifera; assembly: GCF_917563875.1. Classification (NCBI taxonomy): domain Eukaryota; kingdom Metazoa; phylum Arthropoda; class Insecta; order Coleoptera; family Chrysomelidae; genus Diabrotica; species Diabrotica virgifera. The sequence goes on along the minus strand of NC_065451.1, from coordinate 119,789,469 downwards.
TAGCTTCACTTGTATAAAGAGAGTAACAAGATTTATACCATACAAATTTTTGCTGGTTTGAATTTTCATTGTACAAATTATTAAATCGCTTTGTAACATCATCTCTTCGACGGAATGCAGCTTTTTGAATAACTTGATAAGACGCTAGTTTTGGTGATTGCACTAAGTTATTGTATTTTACACTCGGTTTTTCACAAAAAATACAAATTGATACATTTTCATGCTTTCATAATTGTTGTGTTCACAACAATAAACTAAATGAAACTGATTCAGTGTTACCAATGGCTGAGCATGGAAAGATACACCTCCCATTCAAGATGGCGCCGACTGACGAAGACGATAATTTTAAGCGCGTGTTTAAATGTTGTAAAACAAAAACAACTAACAACATTCAGTGCATAAAGTGTGGTGAAATATTTCACTATAGTTGTGCTAAATTAAAAAAACTTGAATTCGTAAACGAAAGGTTCCTTAAGTGCTGTGACACTGAAAATGATAAAAAAGGTGCCAGTTCAAACAACGAAAATGGAGTGTTAACTACCAAGGAGAGTGAACGAGAAATTCAACTTCTTAATGGAATAATTCGAGAAATGGAAGAAAAATATAAAATTTTGCAAGAAATCATAAATTATTACAGGAAAACTACAATTTATTGAAACATTCCAATACGATATTGCAAAAAACGTCACATATTCCAACAATTATTGATAATAAAAATGTCCAACAAAAACCTGTTGTTGTAGAAGCTACCAGTGAGAAAAAAGTGAAAGTGAAGTTAGTGAAGGTGAACTTGGTGAACCCATACTGATGTCAACATCACAGAACATGCGGCATGCACAGACGGTAGATAAAACCTACAGTGAGATTGTATCAAATAGTAGATCTTTTACACCAAAACAGTTGACAGCTGACAACATCAACAACAAATAAAATAATACTGTTCCGATAAATAGACAAAAACCAAATAGTTTAAACTATGACAAATACAAACCAATTTTTGGAAATAAAGTAGTCAGTAATTTTACGACCGTCCCTAAAATGGGTCACGTTCATGTGTTGCGTGTGGGTGTAGAAATGGAAAGTGAGGACCTTTTAAATGTTCTAAAAGAGACTGCTCCAGATATTAATTTTAAATGTGTTCAATGGCATAAAACAGAAACGGCATCATCCTTTAAAGTTTCTTTCCCCTTAGAAAAACTTAATGAAATAAATAATCCATCATTATGGCCCCAAGGGGCAATTGTTCGAAGATTTAAATTTAAACGAAATTTTCAAAACAGTGCAGCCGTATTGGAAAAGGACTAGTCAACACAAATGGAAAAAATATTGATGTTAACGTAGGAAGTTTAGAAGTTCCTGAAAAACTTAATAATATTTTAATTGGCGAAAACTTGGTGAGTATGTTCCATGTTAAAGTTCAATGTTTAGCAAATAAAATAGAAATTATTGATTTATTTTTGTTGAAATTTAACTTTGACGTTGTCTGCTTCTCAGAGCACTGGCAGAGTGAAGCAAATCTCGGATACATAAATATTGATAGGTATTTACTTTCTAGCAGTTTCTGTAGGAAGAATAAAAAGAACGGTGGTACTGTAATCTATGTTAAAAACACTTTAAAATTCGAAGCTATAAACTGCGACAGTTTTAATGTTTGAACAAACATCTGAATTTTGTAGAATTTTTCTTCAAGATATTAACACTGTTGTATTGGTAGTGTATAGATCTAGTAAATGTAATTCAAAATGTAATGTAATGTAATTTTTCAAAAATTTTGAAAATCTATTGGATCACATTATGAGGCCAAATTTGAATATAGTGATTTTGGGAGATTTTAATATCAATTTTAAAGAAAAAACGCCAAACATTAGTGAATTGACTTCTATAACATCATCTTTTGGTATAAAACAAACAATTTATGACTATACTCGAGTTACTGCTACATCTGCCACTTGTGTAGACAATATTATGACAAATTTTGAAGAAAATCAGTTTCGGACAGATGTCCTTGAACCTTGTTTTTCAGACCATCGCGGACAGTATATTAATTTAATCAAATCATCAAATAAATTAAAATCCAATGTTTGCACGAGAGCCTTTACACAGAAAGGTATTTTAAAAATGAGAAACTTTTTATCAGAGTTGGACTGGGACATTTTTGATAGTGATTTTGATGTAGATTACTTAGAAACGTTTTTAATAGATAATTATAATCATGCAGTATCTTAATATTTTCCACTAAAAACATTGATTATTAAAAATAAAAAAATGTCCTGTAAATTTGTTCAATGACAACTTAAAAAATATGAGAAATTATCTGCACTCTTATAAAATACGTGCCGATTCTAGTAAAAATCCAATACATTACAACGAATATAAAAAATACAAAAATCATTATAATTCCGAGTTGAAAACCGCGAAAAATATGGCTTATAATAAATTAATATTAACATCAAAGAATAGATCCAAGACGTGTTGGAAGATAATTAACTATGAGCGTAACAAAACAAATAGTTCACATAATATAACAACCAATTTATCTTGTGACACTTTCAATAAATTTTTTGTTGAAATTGCTGAGAACGTTATAAAAACCCTTCCTAATACATCAGACGACATAATCTTGAACTATCAAAACTTCGCAGCTCCATCGAGTTCATTCTTTCTATATCCAACTACTCAACAAGAAGTACGGGAGTTTAAAATTCATTAAAAAATTCAAATTGTTTGGATACAAATGAGCTAAACGCTTCTTTTATAAAAATTACTTGTGAAATAATTACTGAACCTTTAACACATCAGTGGCGGATCCAGAGCATGATTTCGGGGGGGGGCAAGGAGGATTATGTGGGGAACCTTTCGGGGGGGTCTGGGTCTGGAAAAATGTAACTGAAAACTCGTGTTTTTAGACAATCTAGAAACTAAAACATGATCATATTTTGTAATTTAAATCTATAGTTTTTAATTGGATTTATTCATTAAAGCCTACTTGGTTAGGGAAATAAAAACACAAAACACTTTTTTGAAGATTTAAAGCATTACTTTATTATTTACATACTTTCTCCATAAAACTTAAACAATAAAGTCCAGCCTTATTTTTCCTCCTTTAGCATAACGCTCAATTACGTTCTCAACATTCACCTCAATATCACGATGTATGTATAAAAGGCACAATCCATTCAACCTCTCTCCAACCATTCTTGTCCGTAGCCAGGATTTAACGAGTTTAAGGCTGCTGAATGACCTTTCAGCACTTGCAACACTTACTGGTAGTGTGATAAGTATTTGTAGAAGTGTTCGTACAGTTGGAAACATATCTCCATCGCAGCATTTGAGTACTTCTATGGCACAGTTTGGAATTTTCATTCCTTCTTCTTTCTCCCTTAACCACTTCGCTTTCCAAATGCTTAGCTCTCCTTCAAGTACAACTTCAGAATCACTGGGCAAAAGAGTTTTAAAGTTCTGGCAAACTTTCTGCAGCCTCACGTTCAACTCCAAGAATTTTTCGCTGACATTGGTGTTCAACATATTTGCAGGCATTAAAAGGTTGAGGTCAAAGCACAATAGGTTTTCTTCGGAGAACCTGGTTTGTAGATCAGTGATGACATTGTCGAGAAGTGGTATATACATGGACATCCTATAATATTCCATCACTGTCTCTGCTTCGTAGTTTTCTCTATGCCTTTGGCTTTTCACTACTCTGGGCATTTTGAGCTGCACGCCCAACTTTTCAGAGGTAGTTAGAGCTTCCAAGTATAACTCTGTGAAATGATCATCACAATTTCGTCTCCTATCCTTCAGACATGTCAGTGTGTCTGTCACTGCATTGGAAGCCTTGTTCAAGTCTAAGTTTGGTTTTTGCAATAACTTGCTTAGGGGAAGGGTCCTTTTCAGAATATCTACCAGAAAAACGCAAGAAAAAATGAATTCAGTGCTTGTTATTGAGTTGATATACAACACAGCCTTTTTGGCTGACTCGGACTCTTTCCATTCGCTTATCTCTGTAAATGAATCGACAATTTCTGGCAATGCATAAAAAAATAAAATTTTTTAATAAATAAATTTTTTAATAAAACTCCAATAAAATGCGGGGGTTATGCCACAAATTTCCTCCTAGAGCGTCAAACCCTCGTGACGACCTGTCGAATTTGAGGATAAGTATTGTAAGTACTTACAGATTTACAGGATTTGCGGTGTGTGGCGACTGGTTCAGTTTCCTATTTTTTACGGAGGTGAAATTATACACTGCACTGATTTTAATTTAATGTACTGATTTAATTTTAATTATGAAAACTATAAAAAATAAACACTTAACTTGCTAAAACTACTTTGCTCTTGAGAAATTTAAATGAGAGAGAATAAAACATTAACTATTAGACGAAAAGATAACTTACAAACGGTGAAAAATGCGGAGAGAGAGAGAGAGTAGTGTGGCGTGCTTGCTTCCAACTTTTTTGGAGAGGGCGGAAGTGGAAGTGACTTTTCGGAAGTAAGTGGAAATGCGATTTTTTGAGGGACCGGAAGTTTTGAAAGTAGCCTTTGACAATATAAATATTTAGACATTTATAATTCTATGGTTGGTTTTCCAACATACTGCCGGGCCTTGAAGCATTGCTTCAAAAAGAGAGAAAAAAATATATGTATATTCATGTAGAGATATAAACGGATAAAGCAAGAGCAAAAACTAACTCAACAAACACTTATGCTAATATATTGGTGATTCTATAGGGCTATTAACCTAGAACCATTACTTAAACATAAAACAACTATTATTATATAACATTTCTTACATAGTGATGCAAAAGTTAAACCTACAAAATTTATATAATATAAAATTTAAGGTGATATTTACAACATATTTACAAAGAATGCTCTTCTGGCAATGGACACAATTTAGTGATAGGACGGGTGAAAATTCCATCCCTAGTCTTAATTTTAACAATTCGGACCTTGTCATTTTTGCCATGGAAGACCTCTAGCACTCTAGCAAGTGGCCAATATAAAGGTGGTGTATTATCTTCCTTCAAAAGGACAAGATCATCTACTTGAACATTCCTATTTGATACGAGCCATTTGGGACGGTTTTGTAACCTATTCAAATAATCTGTACTCCATCTTCGCCAGAAGACTTGTCGGATTTTCGTACAATTTTCCCAGAGGTTTAATCTAGATGACGGTATTTCACTTATGTCGACCTCCGGAAAAGAAGTGAGGGGTTTGCCTATCAAAAAATGACCAGGTGTAAGGGCTGACAGATCTCCAGGCTGATTGGACATGGCACAGAGGGGACGAGAATTGAGCACAGCCTCTATTTGGGTCAATACCGTGGAAAATTCTTCAAAAGTGAGCGTTAGGTTGCCAATAAGCCTGTGGAGATGGTACTTTGCACTTTTAATTGTGCACTTTCCCAGATTCCACCATGGTGAGGAGCGTGAGGAGAAATAAATTTCCAAGTGATCTCTGAAGAGGCCAAAAAATCCTTTATTGAAGATTGTGTATCCTTATCCTTTAAAAATTGTGCAACTTCCTTCAACTGATTTTTTGAGCCAAGAAAGTTGGTGGCATTATCAGAAAATATGACAGAGGGATTGCCACGTCTACTGATGAAACGTTTGAGGGTGAGGAGAAAAGATTCTGTACTGAGACTTGAGACAAGTTCAAGGTGACAGGCTCTAGTGACCATGCAGATAAACACAACGATATAACATTTGGTTGTGGGGGCCTTACGAAGTTTGGAGGTTTTGAGATTGTATGGTCCACCTAGGTCTGTTCCTACATTTGTGAATGGTTGAGAACACACTAGACGCTCTTTCGGCAAGTCTGCCATTAATTGAGAAGCTGGTTGAGCCTTACATCTAAAGCACGTTTTACAGTTATGGATGATTCTCTTGATCTCACGCAGAGCGTCAAGTGGCCAATATTTCAACCTGAAGTTGGAGAGTGTACATTGTGGACCAGCATGACATAATCTAATATGCTCTTTTTTTAACATGAGTTTCACTAGAAAGTCTTTTGAGGGCAAGAGGAGAGGGTACTTTTGGTCAAATGGTACAGAGGCATACTTTAACCTACCACCGACTCTTAACAATCCATGTTCGTCCAGAAAGGGGTTCATAGACAACAGAGATCTTGTTGTAATTGGAGTTTTAGCCTTGAGAAGAGAAATTTCTTGAGAAAATGAATTGGCTTGAATAAGTTTAACAATCATGAGTTCAGCTGACTTAAGTTCATTCACTGAAAGGTTACTGGAGAATTTTTCTGACGGGTTTCTAGCATTATGAGCGAATCGTAAACAATATGCAATTACTCGTTGTAGGGTTGTGAATGAAGAAAATCGTTGAAAAAGCTTGTCTAGAAATGAGGGAGAGGCTTGAGTATGATGGACAATCTGAGATTTTCTCTCTTCTGGAACATTGGTAATTTTGTTTCTAAAGTTGAGAAGGGAAAGATCTAAATTAATTGCAGAAAGAAACTTTGGACCATTAAACCACAGAGTGGAGTTTGGGAGTTTGGACGGTGATATACCTCGAGACAAGATGTCTGCAGGATTTTCCTTGGATTTAATATATCTCCAAATAAATTCTGAGTTTTCTTGTATAGTTGCAACTCTATTTGCAACAAAGGGAGTCCAACGGGACGGAGGTGATCTCAGCCAAGCAAGAACAATCTCTGAATCACTCCATAAATTTATGGAATCAATGTGAGAAATTCTAACTTTAAGAGTGGTAACAATTCGTTCAGTAAGTTTTGAGCATATAACAGCACCCATAAGTTCGAGTCTGGGAAGGCTAACAGTTTTCAGTGGTGACACCCTACTTTTGGAGGCTATAAGAGCACAAGAGGAGGTGTTGGAGGCATAAATAACACGAAGGTACACACATGCAGCATATGCATGAATACTAGCATCTGAGAAGGCATGGATTTCAATTTTTCGAATATTCTTATTTTTAAATAGGCATCTAGGTATTTTTAGAGACTGCAAATGTGACAGACCATGAATGAATTTGAGCCATTCTTTCAAAATGTCTGAGTAAAGATAGTCATCCCAACCAATTTTTGAAACCCAAATTTTTCTCATTAATAATTTTGCAACAACTACCACTGGAGCAATCAGACCTTCAGGGTCAAAAATTTGAGCAATTAGTGAGAGTACTTCTCTTTTGGTATATGTGAATTTGATGAGAGATTCTGGTGAGAGTTGAGGTAGAGAAATTGAGAATTCATCTGAGTTGGCATTCCAATAGAGGCCTAATACCTTATTCTTACCATTTTCAGGGGCTATGACATAGTTTGAGTCATGAGAACGGGAAAAGACATTCTCTAAGAAACTTTGAGAATTAGAACACCATTTGTGGGCTGATATACCTACCTTGTCCAATAATTCTGTTATTTCAAGGTAAGCCCTTGAGAGAGTTGTTGGGTCATCAGCGCCATACAACATGTCATCTACATAACATACATTGAGGAGAGCATCACTTGCTAGAGGATACGAAGCCTGATGAGTACGAGCTAATTCTACTAAGCACCTACAACTGAGAAAATTACCACAATTAGTACCGTATGTCACGGTATTTAACTGGATGCATTGCAAATCCTCTTGGGGGGAGTTTCGCCAAAGAATGTTTAGTAAATATCTTTGAGAGTGATTTATGAGGATTTGCCTGTACATGTGTCTTAAATCAGAGGTAAATACATACAAAAATGTTCTAAAATTTATTAGAGTTCTAAAATCAGTTCAGGTTGAGTTTTAAGTTTTATACCCTTTTAACATTATATCATTTAGTGAGACACCTGAGCTGGTTTTCATAGAGCAGTCAAACACAACACGTAGTTTATTTGTGAGCTTTTCCTCACGAATAATGCAATGGTGTGGAATAAAGTATTTATTATCAGATGATGGGTTTGTAAGAGTGAGGGGTACGATAGTTGCATGGCCTAAACCAGATCATTGTTTATGAGTTTCCTTTCAAGATTATAGAACCTCTGTCGGGCAGAATAAAAGGAATTGCCCAATATCTTAGGATCTGTAGAAGATCGGAATGGCAGATTTACTTGGAACCTACCTTCAGGCAATAATTGTGTGGTGGTTTGAAAGATGTGTTCAGCCAGTTCATCATCTTAAGTGAGCATAGGCCTTTCTGGGAGTTCTTCAACCTCCCAAAACTTTTTAATCAGAGCGTCTAGAGATTCACTATCATTCGGTGAATTAATGCCGAAAAACACCTGAGTTGAAAAGTAAGAGTTAGATACTTGTAAATGAGTATTACGTTTGGGGCTGGAAGGTAGTCTTCCTTGGAAGACATATCCAAGATGAGTATTTTGCAGTACTGGGCCATTACCAAGTTTTATTGACCCATCTGTTAACAAATCACAATATATGTCATTACCTAATAACAGATCAATTTTACCAGGAACTGAAAATGAGCAATCAGCAAGTTTTATATTCAGGGGTATGTTTAAACTAGACCTATCTATCTTTACCTGAGGCAGTTTACAAGTTATATTTGGTAGTACAGCACATGATACGTTTAATCCATTATGCATTGTCCTAAAGGGATATATTTTGAGATCTATCATCTTGTTGGAAGTGGAACAAGTTTGCGACAAGGTAGAAATTTTTAACTTTCTATCTTAGGAATGAAGTCCTAACCTATTAACAAGTTCTTGGGTTACAAAGCTTGTCTGGCTACCGTTATCAAGAAGTGCTCGGGCATGAACCAAATTTTTGTCTTTGTCTATAAGTGTTACAAGAGCAGTAGCCAATACCACTTCATTAGTGAGTGAAAGAGCAGAGAATGACTGAGTTGCCCCTTGTGAATCTGATCTAGGAAAATGGGAGGGACCTTGAACTTCAGATTGAGTGTCTTTTGAATCATAACTGTGAGATGAAGTACAAGGTTGACTAACTAGAGGATTATGTTGAGAAATATGATGATTATTAGATCGAGTAATATCTCTATTAGTGTTAGTAGAAGGAGCTTGACCATTAACGGATGAGATTTGAGTATTAGAGCCAGCACGTTGAGAATTCCCATTGAGAGTATGGTTACCGTTTCTACCAATATGAGATTCTGAAGAGAAAGGTCTTTGTGTAGAAGTGGAATGTTGTACATGCTTGTCCTGGTGAAGGGATGAGTGATGTTTTCCATGACAGACAGAACAAGTTGAATGCGAACCACAATTTGCAATAAAATGCCTTGTCCCTAAACAATTTCTACATAGTTTGTTTGTGTGTACAAATGCAATTTTTTCTGGATATGATAAGCCTTTAAAGCCATTACAATTATAAAGTTTATGAGGTTGAGAGCAAAACAAACATTTTAAATTATTTGCATTCGTTTCAACATTAGAAAGATGTGTGGTACGTGTAGAGGAATTACGGTTAGAGTTTTGAGTATGAGCATTTGAGCTTTGCAATTTTTCAAGTATTTCACATCTTTTCTCTAAAAATTCGAAAAGCTGGGCTAATGTAGGTATTTTTTTTGGACCAAGTTCATACTCAAAGGCTTTATGGGTATTATAGTCAACTTTGTCTAAAATTAGTTCGATTAAAATGAGATCCCAATGTTTAACTGGAATCTCCATATTACTAAGAGATTGAATAGTTTGTTTTATACTAGTGAGAAAGTTTCTGAGCGCTTGTGGTGAGCATTTAACCAGAGATGGAATCTTCAAAAATCGTTTAATGAAATTACTTACGATGCGTGCTTTATTATCATACCGTTCCTTTAACGTATTAAGAGCAATGGGGAAGTTTGTATCAATGACCTCTAAACTTTTAATTAATTCCAGAGGTTCACCACTGACATAACTTTTTAAATATATCAATCTTTGCAAATCTACTCTGGGCTAATTAGCAAAATTCATGGAAAAGTTATTTACCAGCAATTTTATTGCTGGAATCGAATTATAAGATCCTATATATTAATAATATAGGTATGCAAAGTCCGCAGATAGTGTGCTACTTTTTTTATAAACAAAATGGCGCCGACAAATCGTATTTTTTTCAATTATTGCTCTATAACTTCGAAGATTTTAACTTTACAACCAAAACAGCTTAATAAAAATTCACAGCAATTAAATTCTGCATAGAGATATGTTTTTCACGATTTGCTCCGACGAAGATTTTCCTCGGAAAATGCGGGTTTTCCTAACAAAAACTTTAATTTTCAAATAAAGTTTTAGGTAAGTAATTATTAATCAATAATTAAATAACTTAGTGACATCAAAGCTTTTTTGGTATAGATTGTAATTCCAGAAGCCGGTGAAAATTAAATGAATATTTTAGCAACAATTCAATTGTTAATTAACAAATTACGATCGCAATAATAAACAAAATAATCATGATACATTGATCAAACTTATAAAGATTATAAAGATGAGATGCTTATTTAATATTTTATCGACAAAATATAAATTTTTCTTTTTTTTTGCATAATCTTTAAATTTTGAAAAAAAAAATAGTTATAATACGCTGGTCTAATTAGTAAAGTACAAAGAAAGGTTATTTACCAGCAATTTTATTGCTGGAATCGAATTATAAGATCCTATATATTATTAATATAGGTATGCAAAGTCCGCATATAGTGTGGTAATTTTTTTATAAACAAAATGGCGCCGACAAATCTTATTTTTTTCAATTATTGCTCTATACTTCGAAGATTTTAACTTTACAACCAAAACAGCTTAATAAAAATTCACAGCAATTAAATTCTGCATAGAGATATGTTTTTCACGATTTGCTCCGACGAAGATTTTCCTCGGAAAATGCGGGTTTTCCTAACAAAAACTCTAATTTTCAAATAAAGTTTTAGGTAAGTACTTATTAATCAATAATTAAATAACTTAGTGACATCAAAGCTTTTTTGGTATAGATTGTAATTCCAGAAGCCGGTGAAAATTAAATGAATATTTTAGCAACAATTCAATTGTTAATTAACAAATTACGATCGCAATAATAAACAAAATAATCATGATACATTGATCAAACTTATAAAGATTATAAAGATGAGATGCTTATTTAATATTTTATCGACAAAATATAAATTTTTCTTTTTTTTGCATAATATTTAAATTTTGAAAAAAAAATAGTTATAATACGCTGGTCTAATTAGTAAAGTACAAAGAAAGGTTATTTACCAGCAATTTTATTGCTGGAATCGAATTATAAGATCCTATATATTATTAATATAGGTATTCAAAGTCCGCATATAGTGTGCTAATTTTTTTATAAACAAAATGGCGCCGACAAATCTTATTTTTTTCAATTATTGCTCTATAACTCCGAAGATTTTAACTTTACACCAAAAACACTCAAATAAAAATTCACCCCAATTTAATTCTGCATAGAGACATGTTTTTCCCGATTTGCTCCGACGAAAATATTCCTCGGAAAATGTGGGTTTTCCCAACAAAATCTCGAATTTTCAAATAAATTTTTTGGGCCAGTAAATATTTATCAATAATTATATAGCTTAGTGAAATAAAAGCTTTCTTGTTATAGATTATAAATTCAGAAGCCGGTGAAAATGAAACGAATATTTTAGCAACAATTCAATTGTTAATTAACAATTTACAGTCGCAATAACAACCAAAATAATCATGAGACATTGATCAAATTTAGAAAGATTAAAAAGGTCGACAAAATATAAATTTTTCATTTTTTTGCATAATCTTTAAATGTTTAAAAAAAATTGTTATAAACAAATTAACATTTATCAGAAATTGTTGATTATATTCTAATTTAAAAAAAATACTTAAAATGCATATTTCATAGGTCTTGAAAATGAATGCTTTAAAAAAATTTTCCAACCATTTGCAAAAAAGTTATGAAACAGCAAAGTAAATATACGAAATCTCCGTTGTTTATAATTAGTTTTAATTGTTTCAAAGCTTAAAAGTGAGTCTATGGTACAACCTAATTACTCACAAAGAATGTCAAAAATTACTGCAATGGTTATATTTTAATCAAAGATTAAAAACACTTTTTTTTGTAATTTTTAGCGCAAACGTAGGCCTGATACAGAGTCGGAGCTAAAATGTTCACTCGAAGCGACTGACACGCAGCATGCATTATTTATTAAAAGTGTACATCACGCGGCCGGTCGTCGCTCGAGTAAAAATGTTAGCTACAGTACTGTGTTACTCTACTTTCGCGCGTGTAAATTACAAAAAAATATATTTATAATCTTTAATTAAAATATAACTATTAAACTGATAATCGATATTTTTTTGTAAATAATTAGCTTGTACTTTAAACTCACTTCTACGCTTTGAAAGAATTAAAAAAAAAGTATAAACACAGTAGTAATCGTATGATTACTTTGCTGTTTCATAACTTTTTTACAAATGGTTGCAATGGTTGCATTCATTTTAAAGATATTTAAAATGCCCATTTTAGCTATTTTTTTAAATTATAATATAATAAAAACTTTCTGAGAAACGTTAATTTGTTTATAACTATATTTTTTAAACATTTAAAGATTATGCAAAAAAATAAAAAATTCATATTTTGTCGACAAAATATTAAATAGGCATCTCATCTTTATAAGATTTCAAAGCTTGATCAGTGTATCATAATTATTTTGATTATTGCGACCGTAAATTGTTAATTTACAATTGAATTGTTGCTAAAATATTTGTTTAATTTTCATCAGCTTCTGGAAATATAATCTAAACCAAAAAGGCTTTTAAGTCACCAAATTATTTAATTATTGGTAGATAATTACTTATCTAAAACTTTATTTGAAAATTAAAGATTTTGTTGGGAAAACCCGCATTTTCCGAGGAAAATTTTCGTCGAAGCAGATCGGAAAAAACGCGTCTCTATGCAGAATTTAATCACGGTGAATTTTTATTTGGGTGTTTTTGTTGTAAAGTGAAAATCTTCGGAGTTATAGAGCAATAATTGAAAAAAACACGATTTTCGTGCGCCATTTTGTTTATAAAACAAGTAACACACTATCTGAGGACTTTGCATACCTATATTATTAATATATAGGATCTTATAATTCGATTCCAGCAATAAAATTGCTGGTAAATACCTTTTCCCAAAAATGGCCTATTCTCCGATAATCAGCCCAGACTAATTAGCCCGTTAAGTTCTGGATTTTCAATGACTAGAGTATTGAAGAGTTGAATGAATGATTGATAGTCGGAGAACTCTCTTGTGAACATTTTTATTAAAATATCGGATAACTTGATTGAATGAGATTTCGGAAGATTGAGAGAACTTACCTTGGATCGATTTATTTTGCTTTGTATGCCTGCTAGAGTATTAAAATATTTTAATTCAACCTCCTCCCTATCTTTTGATTCATCAGTAGTCGATAAGCATTCGATCTGATATTGAATATTTTCGTATTGTTCAAAATATTGCCTGAGTTGCGTTTCCCTATTTTCAAAATGAAAAATATCGAGAATTATATCTTTATTCAGGGTGAACCAATTTGTAACTCTTGTAATACTTCCCTTCACTACTTTCCGTTCACCTTTCAGAGTGTCCAAATCCATAATGAGATTGTATTATTTTAAATAATTCAACAAGGAATAAACGCTAAAAAAGGATATTAATTAAATTACAAATTTTTAACCTGACTTTTCAATCCAACAACAAAATATTTCACTTTCACACTTTTAACTAACTTCAAATAATTTTTTTTAATAACATTTTTTCAATCGGGATATTTCCAACTGGATTTAAATACTCCAAAATTGTTCCTATATTTAAGAAGGGCGATCGTGATCTTGTAGACAATTATAGACCAATTCCTATCGTTTCCATATTCAGTAAACTAATAGAAAAAATTCTGAAGCAACGCATAATATCGTACTTTGAAACAAATAACTTTCTTACCGGTTCACAATATGGTTTTAGAAAGGATCGTTCCACAACTCATGCACTTTTAGATGTGATGAGTGGCATAGTGGATGGCCTGGAGAAGCATAACCAAACTGCTGTAACGTTGTGTGATCTTTCAAAGGCCTTCGACTGTGTTTCTCATGATATATTACTAAAAAACTGCACTTTTAGGGTATCAGAGGTACTCCTCAGCAGAGGTTGGGTCACCTTGGCGTGGGAAAATTTCGTATCTCAATAGCACTGTAAGCCCCGCCCACCACAAAGCCACGCCCGCCGACCAATGGAAACAAAGCCACGCCCACCGACCAATGGAAACAAAGCCGCGCCCATCACAAAGCCACGCCCACCGACCAATGGGAATAAAGCCACGCCCACCGACCAATGAGAACTTAGTCCCGCCCATCGACCAAGGACCAATGAGGTCAAAGTCCAGCCTACCGACCAATGAGAACGAATCTACGTCACAAAGGTCCGCTCACCAAGATGCTATCATCTAGTCTGTCTCTTCTTATAATACGCAGGATGTAGTCAGAAAATAGACATGGTGTCGTACCGACAAGAGACTATGATGACGTAATTGACATTAAACGAAAGGGGGAGGGGATACGATAGCACAAAAAAACAAATGCAAAGACGTTGCCACAAAGGCGTTACAGTATATCTTCGTTGTTATTATATATTCGTTGTTATTGGTCCGATTACTACATGTAAGACATTAAACGAAAGAGGAGGGGTAACGAATACGTTAACACAAAAACAACCGCACATAGATATTGCCAAAAAGGCATTACGTCATATCTTTGTTTCTATTGGTCGGAGCGTGGCGTTCGGTGTCTCGTTGGAAAGAGGAGGGGATATTAAATATGCTAACATGAAAAACAAACGCAAAGACATTGCCAAAACGGCACTATATCGTATCTTCGTGTCTATTGGTCCAATTTTTGTGAATATGGTCTCGTTGGAAAAAAGAGGGGATATCGAATATGTTACCATAAAAACAAAGATGTCAGCAATGACAAAACGGCACTATATCATATCTTCGTTGCTATTGACCTGATTTTAGCGTAACAGATGTTGAAGGAAAGGAGATTGGTTAACAGAGAAACAAGAAAACATGACGAAACATCACTGTCAAAACGGCGATATATCATATATTTGTTGCTATTGGAGCTATTTTGACGAGTCAAATTAATGGGGATTCCACGTCTATCACAGTTGATCATTTCGTCATACAAATCGCCACCTGTCGGCTGCAAGATGTAACTATACCCAAGCCATCTAGCACCTGTCATCGTAAAAAAAAGACACTCCAGCAGCCTATCGCTTCTTCTCTCACGAAACAATTCAGGAAAGGACGACGTGTCGCCGAAAACGATAAACGGTACAGCAGTGTATTACTAGAAATAGAACATGATTAATCGAAGAGAGTACCCCATTCTTACAGTATGACCAAACCCACAAACATCCTCGATCTTCTCTGATTGAGTACTACTTTGAACATATACCATTCTTATGGTGTGGCTAAACCAGCAAACGTTCCATATACAAGTCTTTTCTGATAGATTACTACTATACATAGACCTCCACTGAACGTACATTATTATACATAGTTGTTATTCTGTATATACGTATCATTTTATGGATATTACTGATGTATTGTAAGTTGTATACAATATTTTTTCTACGGCAAGTCAGGTAATATTATGTTTTGTAGGTTGGTATTGAACATCTTCGATAAGAAAGATATGTTGGTCGTAGACGGTTCTTCAATAGCCATCAGGCAACAATTTCCCCTGATCATGTTTATAAAACATACGGAATGCACTGTATATACTAACCCAAGCTGACAACATACTTTGCAGATATGGATCACGATCAGCTTATAGGTTTATGTACAATTCCCTTCGTAAAGGTACATAGGCGTGCATCCGTGCGGGATAAAAGTCGACCGTCCTTTTTATACTCGAAAAGGAGGACCATCAATTATTCAACGTTAATATGAGTCAGATATATTGAGAAAAAATTATATACACTTAAAGTATACCTAGGTAGAATATAGACGAAAAAAACTTATGTTAATGTATAAAAACATATCTAACAGTATTGTCGTAAAGAAAAAGCACGTCGTAAAGGTCTTCACGCTAAAGCTAATAAATAGCGTAATTTGGCGAAACATGTGATACATCGTTGTAAAAATCTAACATAGCTCCAAACTGCGTGTTGATTTTTCACGGATAATCTGAAACAAAGGTTACTCGTGTTGATTTCCAAGGCACCCATGAGGTACAACACATACCTCGTTGGTGTTTTATCGTGGACACCATCCCCTAGAGGCCTACAACCACCAAATTTCCTCAGAGGAATCAAACAAATTTGATGTTGATTCAATATATATTTTGATAGCATAGAACAAGCGATTGTTGCCCCACCTTCTAGTAAGTAACGAGCAAAGCTGTGATGATGTTACAAAATCACAAAATGCTTCATAGTCGAAAACTTTTTATTATATTTTAAAAATACAGGAAATGGTTCAGCAGGTATCTTTTTATTAACATTATTTATAGTACATTTTATCAAAGTATAACGAATATCTTTTAGTGACCTTAACTGAACATCTTTTTTAAACTAACTAAATCTATGTGGTTCAGCAGACTTCTTTTTATGATCTGATTGCCATCTTTTATAATAAGCGGCTACACGAGCAACGGACTTAACCAGAACGGCTCATTAATTTGCCAGTGGGTTATATCAGATATTTTAACAACATCCTTGGAACAAGCTGGTGAACGACGACAAGCAAAACACGTACCACCACAACTGTGTTCGTTTTTATTGTTAAACGGTTGATGGCACTCCTCGCAATAATAAACACAACAAAAAGCAGCTGTCAAAGAGGTGATTACGTTGAAGTGTCCCTCGTGATAACGTAAATTCAACAAAGGTCCAACACCATTACCTTCAAAAATGATATCACGACCTTTGCTACCATAACTATAGACCACGATTTTGTTATCTTTGAGATATTCCTGAAATTTCTGTAATTCCGGAATACCAGCGCTATCTTCCGGAATAGTTACACATGCACTTTCCAATAATTTTAACGTCCTTTCTCGTTGTATTTTTCCAATATCTTGACGTACCTGCTTCCATTCTACATCCTTGTCTACGTGGGCTTTAGCTACAACCAGAGCTCGAGGAAGGCAAAGGTTATCATTGTTTTTGATTACAACAATACCTTTCCTACGGGCACACTCTTCGGTGAAAGAGTTATAGTTGTAACCACGACCTTTACCTGTAGGCAAACGCACCGTCGTAATACCAAGACAAAATGTTTCAGTATTGAGGCCTGCAGAATTTGACTGATAAATGGAACTAATCTTATTCCATATATCATCAACGGTCACTTCAGAGGCAGGTTTGAACCTCATCCAACCCTGACCTCTGGCAAAGTCTTTCGAGCAAAATGTGAACCCTACCTTGTCATGAGGCTGAGTATTTTCTGAGCCCTTATACACAATATCCTCAATCGCTCCCTTTACCCATCCAATAGGTTCTACACCGTGAGGTATATCCCTTATCTTGAACTCCAGAGTTCGTCCCTGGACGCCAAACTTCCTGATTTTCTTAACATTATCTTTAAGTATCAGAAACTTTTCCATTATGGCCTTATAAAAAATATATAGAGCAAATCTGGCAATGGTAAGTAGGTAAGAAAATAGATTAATTTTCAAAACTTAGAATTCAAAAATTTAGAACCCAAACTCAAAATATTTATAAATTTTTCAAAAACAATTTCGAAAATCAAAAAATTTAACACTCACCAGAGCACGTCTGAACGTTACAAATATCTGAAACAGAATGAAGACAATGTGATAATGTAGTGTCATCGAGGCCTATGCTCTCGATGTGCATCGCCCCGCCTTCTCTACTCTGACGCGAGTCAGAAGCTCCACCCGTCGAGGCTTTGGAATTCCCAGCTGTCGTGCACGTCACAGTCGACGGTTCTATAAAAGCTGGCGGTTCCAATCCTCGACATCATTCTACACAGCGATAGCGGCCAAACATAGAAATGTAGATATAGCAGTGACCAACCTGCAAACAGCGTTAGAAGAAATAGAAGAATGGAGTATAAAATGGAAGATAGCCATCAACTCAGATAAAACGCAAGCGGTTCTATACAAGAAAGGAAGACAACAGCCAGAGGAACAGCTGACGGTGCAGAACAGACCCATCGAGTGGAAAAACGAAGCTAAATACCTAGGAGTCATCATGGACAAAGGATTAACCTTCCAAAAACACGTAGAAGCCACAGTCCGGAAGGCCAACATAGCAAAAGCAACACTAAGAGGACTCACAGGCAGGAAAAGCAAACTAAGACTGAAAACAAGGTTAAGACTGATCAATAGTATAATCCTACCGGTATTAACATACGCGTCTCTCGCATGGGGACACGTATGTAACACACACAAGAAGAAGATCCAAGCAGCCCACAACAACAGCTTGAGGGAGGCCGCCAGAGTCCCAAGATATGTAGCTGAAAGATTCCTGTTCAGAGAACTCCAACAGGTGAGAGTCACCGAAATCATGACAGATAAGGCAAGGACCAAATTCGCGGAACTGGAGCACCACCCAAATTACATACTGCGAGAGACGCTAAGGTTCCACCGATGGAAGCACAGACGTCCGAAGCAACAAATAGTGGGATAAGAGTACAAAAGTGATAGTAGTGAGTTCGTAGCTCGAAAACAAGTGCCGAAGACAGCGTTACATACGAAGATCAAGTACCACGACCGCCTCTAAGGTAAGTGAATTTTAGAAAATTACAGAAGGGCATAAGCCCCCAAAAAAATATAAATAAAATAAAAAAATGGAGAAAGCCCCCAAAAAAATTATAAAAAAAAACCATAAAACACATACAAACTCGAGCAACGAGTCATCGGGCGGAGCCCACTAGGGCTCAGCACGATGACTCGGGGCCCAAGCAAGCAATTTTTAGTTCCACGGATAAGTAAGAAAGAGGATAAAGGCATAGAGCGCATCACGCTGGCCTAGTTTTTTGCATTCGATTAGGGTACCACAATGGAATCTTATTACCCAGGATTCCATTGTGAAGAGCATTTGGCTACGATAGTTGTGCCCTCATCGCACATCAGCGTGCTATGGGGGGGGAAAGGGATGGCCTGGGGCATTGGAGCGAGGTGGGGTGATCCCTGTATATACTCGGGTCAAAACACCTCGCCCCAATGAATTGTTACACCCGAATGTACTCTTTCGAGAGGGTGGACATTCCCACAGGTCGGGTTAAATCAAATTGCTTGCTTGCTTGCTCGACATCATTCTCGATCCGGACGTCGAAGAGTTAGGTCACTGCTTGCACACCCCACTCTTACCGGCGAACAGCGAGAAGCCTGAGAGCACCAAGTGCTGAAGTAGCGGCGCACAGCTAGCCCTAAGCGATTAGTTTGGACTCAGTGTGAAAAACCAACGACGCTTGGCCGTGTAAACCAAAAAGGTAGACGGATTGCTGGGTTTCAGAGGAATACTCTGGCCCTGGGCTCGAGTGGCAACGCTCGCCCCGAACTCTACCTAGTATTCACATACGGCTCCAAGAACAAGTGCGAGTAAGGGGGACAAACTAATCACGAGAAAGGCTTTCAGCGAGGGACCCACCAGCGGCAGGGTAAACTGCACCCATCAGGTAAATATAGCCATTGTCTAACGCCGGAAAAGCACGGAGGGGTGGACAAGCCACCTTTATCCCTGGGGTTTACCCCCCAGAACACCTTGAGGCTGAGGTGCCCTCCGATCGCCAGACTAGCATCCTCCCAATTGTCATGCCTTCATCAGTAAGGTCCGTCAGCTCCACCCGGTCGCTTCGTCCTTGGACGTCGACATCGACAAATGTTGCCACCACTATTACCACCACTACAGCCAACCAATATGCCTCCTTGCAACAGGAAAGCACGGTACCTCCACACAGCGGCTACGACCGGCTCCAGGCGGAACTGGACCTCGCGACGCTTAGCGCGGAGATGAAAATCCTCCGCGAGAAGTATCTCGAGGCCTACGGCCGCATCGAGCAGGACGACGCCAATAACCCTTTTCTGCAGCGATATGCACGCGACTTTCCGCCTTTAACGCGACCAGCACAGGCTGGTCCTCAGCGTCAGAGCACTCACCTTAGGCAGGGTGCTATACCAAAAGTTCCCACTCAAACATCTAAGCAGAGTATGGGTCGGTTGGGCCAGACGGTCAAACTCCAACTCAGACGTCCATAGCACTCCAAGCCCCGCCCACCACAAAGCCACGCCCATCGACCAAAGCCACGCCCATCGACCAAAGCCACGCCCGCCGACCAAGCCCGACACAAAGCCACGCCCACCGACCAAAGCCACGCCCACCCGACCAATGATCGCCCACCACAAAGCCACGCCCACAGACCAATGGGAACAAAACCACCGGCCAATGGTTGCCCACCGACCAATGGGAACATAGTCACCGACCAATGATCACTCATCGACCAATATCCCGCAGCATCGCCCAAGGATCAATGAGATGAGCACTTACCGAACAATGAGAACGTCACAAAGGTCTCATCTAGCCTGTCTCTTCTTATAACACGGATGTAGTCAGAAAGCCAAATAAAGTGTCCTCTTATCCATCGGTCTACCCGATCCATGTAGCACCTATCTGCCATCTGCGCTGTTATTGGTTCGTTTATTACATGTAAGACATTAGCAAAAGAGCAGCAATCACAAAGACATTAGCAAAAGAGCATTATAGCATGTCTCCGACCTGACTGATTATATATTGTTGGAAAGCGGAAGGCTGAAGGAATATGTTAACATGAAAAAAACAAACGCAAAGACATTGCCAAAACGACACTATATCGTATCTTCGTGTCTATTGGTCCAATTCGTGTGAATATGGTCTCGTTGGGGAAAAAGAGGGGACAGTGAATATGTTACCATAAAAACAAAGATGTCAGCAATGCCAAAACAGCACTATATCTTCGTTGCTATTGATTTTAGCGCAACAGACGTTGAAGGAAAGGAGAAACATGGCAACACTGCCAAAACGGTGATATATATTTGTTGCTATTGGAGATATTTTGACCTGGCAACTTAATGAGGATTCCACGTCTATTACAGTTCTTCATCGTATCATGCCACCGGTCGGCTGCAACATGTAACTATGTCCAAACCCTCTATAAGAACATATACCATTCTTACAGTATGACCAATTCATCAAACATCCTATCACAGTTCTTCATCTTATCATGCCACCTATCGGCTGCAACATGTAACTATGCCCAAGCCATCTAGAAGAACGTATACCATTCTTACAGTATGACCATCAAACATCCTCGATCTCCCTCCAATCATACATTCGTACAATGAACATATACCATTCTTACGCTGTGGTCACACCAGCAAACATTTCATGTACAAGTCTTTTCGGAAAAATGTGTATTATTTTTTATGTAATTGACTGCTGTATTGCAATTCGCATACTGTATTTTATCTACGGCAAGCCGGGTAATATTATTGTTTTTTACAGTTTGATATTTTACTTTTATAGTTAAATAATCGTCTATTCAATATATAGGAAGCTACATTTGTCATCCAGTTTTATGTTTATATGATATATAAACCTTCGTCAGACGCCATCAGAGACACGCTAACAGATGACTACACAGGGTACCTGAAACATTCAGATGCCATCAGAGACACGCTAACAGATGACTCTAAAACATTCAGATGCCATCAGAGACACGCTAACAGATGACTACACAGGGTACCTGAAACATTCAGACGTCTTCAGAGACACGCTAACAGATGACTACACAGGGTACCTGAAACATTCAGATGCCATCAGAGACACGCTAACAGATGACTACACAGGGTACCTGAAACATTCAGATGCCATCAGAGACACGCTAACAGATGACTACACAGGGTACCTGAAACATTCAGACGCCATCAGAGACACGCTAACAGATGACTACACAGGGTACCTGAAACATTCAGATGCCATCAGAGACACGCTAACAGATGACTACACAGGGTACCTGAAACATTCCATATAATGCGAATAATATATGATAGAGGGTCAAAAAGGCGTTATACGTGACATGTTGTTAAAACAGACATCATAACGTAATTTGACATTCTAAATCCTGTAATTTTAGGTGCTACATGATAAGATTTGACATATAATGCGAATAATATAAGATAGAGGGTCAAAAAGGCGTTATACGTGACATGTTGTTAAAACAAACATCATAACGTAATTTGACATTCTAAATCCTGTAATTTGAGGTGCTACATGATAAGATTTGACATATAATGCGAATAATATAAGATAGAGGGTCAAAAAGGCGTTATATGTGACATGTTGTTAAAACCGACATCACAACGTAATTTGTCGTTCAAAATCCTGTAATTTGAGGTGTCATACGATGAGATTCACCATACAATGCTAATAATAAACGATAATGTGTCAAAAAGGCGTTATACATGACATGGTGTTAAAACAGATATCACAACGTAATTCATCATTCAAAATCCTTTAATTTGATGGGTCACACAGTGATTTCTGATTATCCGTTCCAAAGATACATGGTACATTGCCATAACGGCCTAAGTGATAACTTGGTTGAACTGTAAATGCTTATTTATTGTTATTGACGTTAAAACAAAGCCATTGGCATAGAAAAATCTCTTATCGCAGTTTGATCTCTAGCAAATCCTAATTAGCTCAATTTTGCACCAAGTGCTCCGTGCAATATATCATTAGAAAGGTATTTTCATGTATATTAAGAAAATCACTGACCAAGTGTGTTACGGTTATTATTTATGGCTGAAAACAGCAAAAAACTACAAATTCTCAATGTACTATATTGACACAAAATGTACTTATATGGTACCAAAAAGGCCTTATACAGAACATTGTGTTAAAACAGACATCACAACGTAATTCGTCATTCAAAATCCTTTAATTTGATGGGTCATACATTGATTTCTGATTATCCGTTCCAAAGATACAAATATTTGTACAAAATTACGAAAAATCGAATAATTTGAAATATTTACAAAAATATTTTAAGTTGTTTGTTAACATGCCGGATGCGTATGGTTGATAAGAAAGAATGTAGACGTTATTTTTGCAACAACAGGAATCCGTTAAAGATATAACAAGCCACAATGCTAAAAGGCCGGATGGAGTTGGTTGATAATATATACCCACAGTTGTTATTTGTGTAAATGTTATCGTATATTTTTAAAACCATAAGGTCTTGTGTTTTGCAAAAACACATTCAAACATTTGATCACGTTCATGCTGCGTGAATTTCACCTATAAATACTGAAATAAACGAGCATATACCACAGTCGACATCTGACAGTTTCTAAAGTATGGTTGCAGTGTTCAGTGGAAAATATTCAATTAAGGTAAGCGATTTTGTTGTTCATTTTACATATGGTTTTTTTTTGTGAATTTATTGGTTTGCTATTGTGTTAAATATTTCTGATATACATATGTTTCTTTTTATCTATGGGTAATACTGGTTTTAATTCTCTCTTCCCAACTTGTTTGCAGGTCTTCTAGGTATTTATGATTCTTGTATCTATAGATATACTTCTCTTAAAATAAAATGTGTGTACTATAGGTGATTTTATTCTTAAGCATTGTTTCCACCGGAGGAACAAATAGCAACATGTAGCAACATTTTTGTTGCCTGTGTTTCTTCTTGTTTGTAAATTTAGGAACTTATTAGCAACAAATGTAAACTTTTTATTTCCACTGACAGAACTTTTTGTTTCCGGTCGTTTCTGATAACTGAGAGAGAGCAACTTAGTGTTTCCACCGCGGTTGGTAAACATGGATCAAGATGATGAAATAGCTGCAGCAGCGGCGGCCTATATAGTGTTGTCGGCAAAAAAGAAAAAAAGAAAGCACAAATGTTGGGTGAAACCAAGTCTCTGTGATAGAAGTGAATATGGTGGCATGCATCTACTCAATGTATTAAAAAAAGACGATGTATACATAGGAAATAATAAAAATAATGGTAGTGTCAAAATTTTTTTACGAATGTCCAGCACCGATTTTGAATGGTTATTATGTCAAATTGCCCCCAAAATACAGAAAGAAGATACAAATTATAGACAAGCCATTTCACCAATGGAACGACTACTGCTCACACTGCGATTCCTCAACAGGCGATTCTTACCATTCCTTGATGTACTTGTTCAAAATTTCGGTATCATCAATTAGTAGAATTATACCAGAAGTATGTAAAGTAATCGCTGAAGTTCTGAAGGATAAACTTAAGGTAAGTAGATACCTCGGTAGATATACAGCTTTTCAATCAAATGACATAATGTAATTAGTAGTAGACATTTTATTAAATTTTAATAAAAACCAATTTTTTGAAGTGTGAGAAAAAAATTAACAAGATATTCTATTTAAATTCTAAATAAAAAATTTAAAAAATCTAATTAAAAAATTAAAGAGATATTCTTTTTAACAAATAATATTTTATCAGTAATTTACATCAAGTCCTGCATCTGACATGGCCAGACGTATCGCATCAGATATAGATGATTCTTGAAGATTTCTACAAGGCTGCTTTTCTTTTGAGAGTGTCGAATTGCTTGTCTCTGTTTGGGGAAGATAGTTAGTTTCATAACAAGAGCTATTTGGGGATGGCATAGGTGTGTGTGTTGTTGAGGCTGGTGATGTTACAGAATCATTGGTACTGGATGAGTAATAGTTCTGGTTATCTGAATAATATCTTGCTGTGTTGTTATTGGCCGAAGGTGTATGCCAACTTTGATAACATGGAAATGGCCGATCGTATTTACCCATAGATGCGTCATACAAAATATTAGAGATCAAATGCTCTACCGTGTTTTTAGCGTTTTCATTTTGAAGATTTTCGATTTTACAGGCAACTAGTTCGCCGAAAATTTGGAACCGATTACGTGGCTTTTTATTTTGTAGCTGCTTCAGCAATACATATGCCTCTTCCTGTCGTTCGTCAGTTTTCACATCAGCTTGTTTTTTCTTCATTGTTTTTGGACTTTTAAAGAGCCTAGGTCCCTGTTTACTTTTTGTAGTGCTGCTTGTGGAAGGCGTTGGAGATCTGGTTCTGTTTTCATTAGGCTTTGTAGGTGTTTCAGTAATAGCAGCAACAGTTTTGTTCAGAGTGTCGACGTCATTGTTCGCCTCTCCAACAATAAAAGAAGAATCAGTTACTGCATCTGCCTCGTCTGCTATATTGGAATCTTGCGATTCAACTTCCCCGCTGTCCGTTGCACTGCTGTCTGACCCATCATTTTCACCCTGAAAATTAAAAATATATTTTTACTTCTTACTCTTTTAATATGAAATACAAATTATATTTAAAGCGAGAGAAGTTTTGATTAAACAAATTTACCGGTTTTTTATTTTTCAGATGCCTCAGAGTAGAGAGGAGTGGCTTATTACGGGACATCAATTCGCTAATCTTTGGAATTTTCCTAAATGTGCCGGGGTTATGGATGGCAAACACATTATGATACAAGCACCAAAACGTAGTGGCAGTGAATTTTATAATTATAAGTCCTTCTTCAGTGTGGTGTTATTTATTGTGGCCAACGCAAATTATGAGGTGATGTATCTTAATGTGGGCAGCCAAGGTCGTATATCCGACGGTGGAGTGTTTGACAGTACTCATTTCAAAAAAATGTTATATCAAAACACGCTCAATTTGCCTGAATTAGAACCATTGCCAGGAAGAACAAAAGCTGTTCCGTTTGTTTTTCTAGGAGATGACGCTTTTCCCCTATCACCAAACTTATTGAAACCTTACCCTGGCACTCAAGAGAAAGGTTCCTCAAAACGAATTTTTAATTACCGCTTGTCACGCGCTAGGCGTATTTCTGAGAACGTTTTTGGAATCATGTCTGCTAGGTTCAGGGTATTAAGAAAACCCATGCTACTTGAACCCGACAGAGTGGAATTAGTTGTTGCTGCATGTGTATATCTCCATAATTTTCTGAGAAGCAGTTTACATTCCCGAAAGTCATACTCACCTCCTGGCACCTTTGATTCAGAAGACAAAGATACGGGCGAAAGGATCCCAGGTTCTTGGAGAAACGAAATAAACAACAATATGTTTGCATCACTGCAAAAACAAGCACGTAATTCAACGTTGGAAGCTAAACAAGTTCGAGATGAATTTGCTCAATATTTTATGTCACCCGAAGGAATGGTTCCATGGCAAAATAATTTTTAACTTTGTATAAAAATTACAAATAAAACAAAAAAAAATACGTACCTCACTTGTAGTTATTCCTTTTTCAGTACATTTTCTAACTTTGTTCCTGCCCGCAAGAAACAACAAGACTTCATAAGCAAACCACTTTGAAATAAATACGGCGCCGGCTCCCGACTTTTTTAACGTACGATATTTTTTTCTTTCTCTATAGAATTGTGCAATAACATTTTTCATTTTTCTTTTCACTTCTTCTATATTTGAGCCTGTTTTTTCTGCCAATGTTGTCCAAGCATCGTGTTTCGCATTTCTACATTTATACTGGGCGTGCTTTGTATTCCATAAACACTCACAAAGCTTATAGTTTTCGATTAATTCGAGTACTAACTCATTTGTCCACATGAACGGCATTTTTCTATTTTTTCACACGTCCGACCGACTATAAATTATTCCACGTTCGCCGTCGAGCTGCACTAGACAAAAACAAGTCACTACAAGTTGCTGTATGTTTCCACTCAGACAACAATATGTTTATGTTGCCTGTTGTTGCCGTATTTCTTTTGAAGTTTACCGCTAAAACTGGAAACCACCAACAATCGCAAACATGCAACATTTGTTGTCGAAACAAGAATAAACACTTAGGAACTTTGAGGAACTTTGCGAAACATTTTTAAGCAACAAGCAACAGAAACACAAAAGTTCCTTCATGTTCCTCTGGTGGAAACTATACTTTATATTCAATGTGATTTATTATAAGTAATTTTATTACTTGTTTTTATATATCATAGGATGTATCGCTAATATTTTTTTTTAACTGATTTTACGTTTTATCCCTAAAATAATAATAGCTGTTTATGACTCATTTCTACTGTACTTTTTTCATCTTTTAATATTTCCTTGTTACATAAATAAATGAGGTAGGTTTTTACATTAAGATAATCATATTTTACTATTTAGTTCTTATTTTCTAATACTTTCATGGTCTAGAATCCGCATATGGCCCAGAATCGGTATGCCGATACGTGGCCACTTTCATGCACCAGAATCGCCATGTGGCTCAGAATCGGTATGCCGATACGTGGTCACTTTCATGCACCAGAATCCGCATGTGGCCCCGAATCGGTGGTATGCCGACTCCCGGACACTCAAGAATAGTAACTTTTTATGATACATTTAGCGCGGTACTCCGTCTTCTTTTAGCACATTTTTCTTGTTATCTGCATCAGGATAATAGTATTTTACCGTTTAGTTCTTATTTTCTAATTTGAATTATAAATATGTTTTATTTCATGTTTTTTTTCAGGCATGTATGATGCAACACCTGTCCGTATATTTCTGAACAATTTTATGATTTATTTCAGTATCTTTTTATGCCGCATTCTACCGTACTTTTGCTTTTCAGCAATATACGATCAAGCGTAGCTGTCATTTATATTTTATATACGACCAAGCGTAGCTGGTATTTATTTTTAACAGTGTGATAATAATCGTGTTGCATTTTCTATTTTATGTACGACGTCTCAAATATCCTCTATGAATACCTGTGAATTCTAATATTTTTCATAATTGAGGCTGTTAAAGCCAGTTAGGATAGGTGATGTCATCGCTCCTTTTAAAGGTAGTGACGTGTGCAATCGATGAACTGGTATGTTTATAATAAAAGGTACGCTAAATAAAATCTATAATATTTTATTTGTTAAAAATTAATACGTATAAAACACAGAACTTTAGTATATTCATTCTTGAAGGTCGGATATGTTATCTGTTATTAAGATGAACTTAAATTCTGAAGTTTTTCTTGGTTGTTCTAAAATTTCTTGTTTTCTTGAAGTATGTGTCTGTTATTAGTCAATAATATCTAGGTACCTCAGTTCTTCTATAATTTCAGCTGCTTCTTTTCCGGTTAAAGCATCGGCTTTTGAAAGAATTTCAAGGCCTTTCACAAGCAAGTTCGGGTCACCATGTTCGCTATACAGAAACCATATCTCTTCCAGTTCGTCAAGTATCTGCTTCTTTGCTACATCACAAACCCTTCTTTCAGCAGTTCTTGTGGGAACATCAACACGGTTTTTCTTCGAACCTTGCATCTGCATGTCCTTTGCATCTTGTCCCTTCTGTGATATATATCTTCTTTTACACTGTTGTTGTATGTCTGATGTATCTTCTACTTGTGATTCCACATTTCTTGCGGTACCATGTAAAGCATGTGTTCTTCTTCTTCTTTTTCCTAGATACATTGGCTTAATAATTTTTTCGTATTTTGCTGTGTGAGATTGGTGACGTAGACGTCCACGGTCATCTTTATGCACTCCGGATTCGTCTAGAAGAGTTTTATGGTCCAGCATACCGATTCTGGCTCATCGTGAGCTGGAATCCGCCTACCGCTTCTGGCTCATGATGAGCTGGAATCCGCCTACCGCTTCTGGCTCATGATGAGCTGGAATCCGCCATGGCATCTGAATGTTTCAGGTACCCCTCTGTGGTCGTTTATGCCTTCTGTTAGCATGTCTCTGATGACGTCTGTACCCCTCTGTGTTTTCTGTTAGTGTGTCTCTGATGGCGTCTGTACTCCTCTGTCATCGTTTGTGTCTTCTGTTAGCGTGTCTCTGATGGCGTCTGAATGTTTCAGGTACCCTATGTAGTCATACGTTAACGTGTCTCTGATGACGTCTGTTACCCTGTCTGCTAGCCTCTGTTAGCTTGTCTCTGATGACGTCTGAATGGCTCAGGTACCCTGTGTAGTCATCTGTTAGCGTGTCTCTGATGGCATCTGTACCCCTCTGTGTTTTCTGTTAGCGTGTCTCTGATGGCGTCTGTACTCCTCTGTCATCGTTTGTGTCTTCTGTTAGCGTGTCTCTGAAGACGTCTGTACCACTCTGTGGTCATCTATGTCTGCTGTTAGCGTGTCTCTGATGACGTCTGTTACCCTGTGCTAGCCTCTGTTAGCTTGTCTCTGATGACATCTGAATGTTTCAGGTACCCTGTGTAGTTATATGTTAGCATGTCTCTGATGACGTCTGTACCCCTCTGTGTTTTCTGTTAGTGTGTCTCTGATGGCGTCTGTACTCCTCTGTCATCGTTTGTGTCTTATGTTAGCGTGTCTCTGAAGACGTCTGTACCACTCTGTGGTCATCTGTGTCTGCTGTTAGCGTGTCTCTGATGACGTCTGTTACCCTGTGCTAGCCTCTGTTAGCTTGTCTCTGCTGACATCTGAATGTTTCAGGTACCCTGTGTAGTTATATGTTAGCATGTCTCTGATGACGTCTGTACCCCTCTGTGTTTTCTGTTAGTGTGTCTCTGATGGCGTCTGTACTCCTCTGTCATCGTTTGTGTCTTATGTTAGCGTGTCTCTGAAGACGTCTGTACCACTCTGTGGTCATCTGTGTCTGCTGTTAGCGTGTCTCTGATGACGTCTGTTACCCTGTGCTAGCCTCTGTTAGCTTGTCTCTGCTGACATCTGAATGTTTCAGGTACCCTGTGTAGTTATATGTTAGCATGTCTCTGATGACGTCTGTACCCCTCTGTGTTTTCTGTTAGTGTGTCTCTGATGGCGTCTGTACTCCTCTGTCATCGTTTGTGTCTTATGTTAGCGTGTCTCTGAAGACGTCTGTACCACTCTGTGGTCATCTGTGTCTGCTGTTAGCGTGTCTCTGATGACGTCTGTTACCCTGTGCTAGCCTCTGTTAGCTTGTCTCTGCTGACATCTGAATGTTTCAGGTACCCTGTGTAGTTATATGTTAGCATGTCTCTGATGACGTCTGTACTCCTCTGTGTTTTCTGTTAGTGTGTCTCTGATGGCGTCTGTACTCCTCTGTCATCGTTTGTGTCTTATGTTAGCGTGTCTCTGAAGACGTCTGTACCACTCTGTGGTCATCTGTGTCTGCTGTTAGCGTGTCTCTGATGACGTCTGTTACCCTGTGCTAGCCTCTGTTAGCTTGTCTCTGATGACATCTGAATGTTTCAGGTACCCTGTGTAGTTATATGTTAGCATGTCTCTGATGACGTCTGTACCCCTCTGTGTTTTCTGTTAGTGTGTCTCTGATGGCGTCTGTACTCCTCTGTCATCGTTTGTGTCTTATGTTAGCGTGTCTCTGAAGACGTCTGTACCACTCTGTGGTCATCTGTGTCTGCTGTTAGCGTGTCTCTGATGACGTCTGTTACCCTGTGCTAGCCTCTGTTAGCTTGTCTCTGCTGACATCTGAATGTTTCAGGTACCCTGTGTAGTTATATGTTAGCATGTCTCTGATGACGTCTGTACCCCTCTGTGTTTTCTGTTAGTGTGTCTCTGATGGCGTCTGTACTCCTCTGTCATCGTTTGTGTCTTATGTTAGCGTGTCTCTGAAGACGTCTGTACCACTCTGTGGTCATCTGTGTCTGCTGTTAGCGTGTCTCTGATGACGTCTGTTACTCTGTGCTAGCCTCTGTTAGCTTGTCTCTGCTGACATCTGAATGTTTCAGGTACCCTGTGTAGTTATATGTTAGCATGTCTCTGATGACGTCTGTACCCCTCTGTGTTTTCTGTTAGTGTGTCTCTGATGGCGTCTGTACTCCTCTGTCATCGTTTGTGTCTTATGTTAGCGTGTCTCTGAAGACGTCTGTACCACTCTGTGGTCATCTGTGTCTGCTGTTAGCGTGTCTCTGATGACGTCTGTTACCCTGTGCTAGCCTCTGTTAGCTTGTCTCTGCTGACATCTGAATGTTTCAGGTACCCTGTGTAGTTATATGTTAGCATGTCTCTGATGACGTCTGTACCCCTCTGTGTTTTCTGTTAGTGTGTCTCTGATGGCGTCTGTACTCCTCTGTCATCGTTTGTGTCTTATGTTAGCGTGTCTCTGATGACGTCTGTACCACTCTGTGGTCATCTGTGTCTGCTGTTAGCGTGTCTCTGATGACGTCTGTTACCCTGTGCTAGCCTCTGTTAGCTTGTCTCTGATGACATCTGAATGTTTCAGGTACCCTGTGTAGTTATATGTTAGCATGTCTCTGATGACGTCTGTACCCCTCTGTGTTTTCTGTTAGTGTGTCTCTGATGGCGTCTGTACTCCTCTGTCATCGTTTGTGTCTTATGTTAGCGTGTCTCTGATGACGTCTGTACCACTCTGTGGTCATCTGTGTCTGCTGTTAGCGTGTCTCTGATGACGTCTGTTACCCTGTGCTAGCCTCTGTTAGCTTGTCTCTGATGACGTCTGTATGTCTCTGATACCCTGTGTAGTCATCTGTTAGCGTGTCTCTGATGACGTCTGTACGTCTGCGGTACCCCCTCTGTACTTCTGAGGTACTGCAGTTAGTAATGAAAGTGGTGGGGAATAATCAAGATTTTTAGGTGTTTACATTTAAAATTTTCTATTTATACTTAATGTAAAGTGTTTGTAGTACTTGCTGTATCGGTATTATGTTGGTAGTACTGATACTTTCATGTATCTCTCGTAGCATAAGTAGGGAAAAATGTATCCAAGTTCAATAAATGTCTTAAATGCAGCATTTTTACATTGATTCTTATGGAAGAACAAGCACAAATCTACACATTTCAGGGGCCTTTTGAGTGTAATATCATACCGTTCAGTTTTCCGGCCGACTAACATATATTTAATACCCGGCATTAAGGTATGTTCTTCATTCTGTTTCAGATATTCCTAGTGTTCAGATGTGTGCTCTGGTAGTGGTAAACTTTGAAAATTTTTAATTTTTGAAAATTGTATACATATTTTCGAGTTTGGGTTCTAAATTTTTGCATTCTAGGTTTTGAATATTTATTATTCTTATTTTATTACTTAGTGTTGTTTGATTTGGTCACTATTTTTTTTAAATAATTTCTCATCCTTTAATAACGAAACGATGAAAAAATTCTTAGTTACTAAAGATACATTTAAAAAATTCGTAAATTTGGCCTCCAGGGACGAACTCTGGAATTTAAAATCAGGGGTGTGCCGCAGAGTGAGGAACCTGTGGGATGGGTAAAAAAGGCCATTGAGGGGATTGTACTTAAGGGAACAGAAGGTTTGGAACCAACCGATCAGGTCGGTTTCACTTTTTGCTCGAAAGACTTTGCCAGAGGTCAGGGTTGGATGAGGTTCAAGCCTGCCTCTGAAGTGACCGTTGATGATATATGGGATAAGATTAGTTCCATATATCAGAGTAATAGCGCTGGCCTCAATACCGAGACATTTTGTTTGGGTATTACGACGGTAAAAATGCCCGCGGGAAAAGGTGGTCCGAGAGGAAGAGTCTATAACTCCTTTAACGAAGAGTGTTTGAAACGACGAGGAATTATTGTTATTAAAAACAAGGATAACCTTTGTTTACCTCGTGCTCTTGTGGTTGCAAAAGCTCACGTAGATAAGGACCAAGAATGGAAGAAGGTACGTCAAGATATTGGAAAAATACAAGGACAAAGAGCCCATCAACTGATTGAAGCCTCTAACGTAGCAATTCCTGCCGAAGGGGCAGGAATACCCGAACTACAACAGTTTCAGGTATACCTCAAAGATTACAAAATTGTGGTGTATAGTTATGGTAGCAAGGGTCGTGACGTTATGTTCTGTGGTAACACTAATGGTCCAGCGTTAAATCTTTTGTATCATGAAGGACACTTTAACGTGATCACTTCTTTGACAGCTGCTTTTTGTTGTATTTATTATTGTGAGGAGTGCCACCAGCCGTTTAACAACAAAAATGACCACAGATGTGGTGGTACATGTTTTGCTTGTCGTCGTTCACCGGCGTGTTCCAAAGATTGCGTGAAAATTCCTTGTAGTGAGTGTGGGCGAACCTTTTACGGTGGGGCATGTTTCAATGCTCACCTAGGATCGGTCTGTGAGAAAATCAAAAGGTGTAAGACCTGTTACAAGATCTACACCAAAAGTCATGTCTGTGGTGAGGTCTTCTGTAAAACTTGTAAGAAAAATTGTCCGTCAGATCATCTTTGTTACATACAGCCTGATTCTGGTAGGCCACCGTCAAAAGATTTTCTATTTATATTTTATGATTTGGAAACTCGTCAAGAAACGTTAATGCCTGATGGTTCACTTCTTCAAGAACCTAACCTGTGTGTTTTTAAACAGTGCTGCGACAAATGTTTGGAATCCGATACCCGCATGTGTACACAATGTGGTGTTCACCTGCAAGTTTTAAAAAACAACCCTATTGAACGGTTTATGGAGTTTGTACTTAATCAACGTAAGTTATTCAAAAGAGTCGTTGTTATGGCCCATAACGGTGGTGGCTTCGACCATCAGTTTGTGTTAAATTATATTCTAACAAAGACTGATATTACTCCCGATTTGATTATGCGTGGTACAAAGTTGGTGTCAATGGCTGTTGGTAACGCTCGTTTTCTTGATAGTCTTAATTACTTTCCAATGGCGTTGTCTGCTCTACCTAAAGCTTTTGGGTTGACAGAGTTGAAAAAGGGATATTTTCCACATTTGTTTAACAGAGAGGAAAATCAATCTTATGTTGGACCTATGCCTGATTTTAAATTTTACGATCCCGATAATTTAAAAGATGATGCACGTGACAAGCTGATCGCGTGGCACGTTGAAAGAGTAGATGAGGGATACGTTTTTGATTTTCAAAAGGAAATTGTTGAATATTGTATTAGCGATGTTGAGATTTTGACTAAGGCTTGTCTCACTTTCAGAAAACAGTTGATGGATACTTCAAATGTCTGCCCGTTTTTCGAGGCAACAACTGTTGCATCGACTTGCAACAAGGTATTCAGGCGTAATTTCTTACAGCCTGACACTATAAGCCTCATTCCAAAAGATGGCTATCGTTTTAAGGATAATCAGTCTAAAATCGCTTTGCAGTGGTTATTGTGGGAAGAAAAGCAACGCTGTATTGAAATTCAGCATGCTGCCAGAGGACCTGAAGCTCTTATTGGAAATTGTAGGGTGGACGGTCTTTACGAAAACACCATCTTTGATTTTCAAGGTTGTTATTATCACGGTTGTCCTACTTGTTACCCTACAGATAGAACTGCACCCCTTCATGACGATCCTTCAGATTGTATGGAAAATCGTCATGATAAAACAATTGCTAAAGTTAAGCATCTTAGACCAATAGGATATGAGGTGGTTGAAATATGGGAATGTCAATTCCGTAAAATGCTGACGGCCGAGATAAAGTCGTATACCGAGGGGCATCCTCTTATGGCTAGCTTACCTTTAAATCCGCGACAAGCTCTGTATGGTGGTCGTACAGGCAATACTGTAGAGTATTACAAGTGTAAAGATGATGAAAAAATTAAATACGTTGATGTTTGTTCGCTTTATCCGTGGGTATGCAAGTACGGAAAGTTCCCAATCGGACATCCAAAGAAAATATATATTGGACAGGAATGCACTGCTGTAGACATTACTGAGTTATCTGGATTAATAAAGTGTAAAGTGCTTCCTCCTACAAACCTCTATCATCCTGTTCTTCCTACCAAGATGAACAGTAAATGTATGTTCGTTTTATGCCGAAAGTGTGGAGAGGACTTTGAGGAAGAAGAGTGTGAGCATTCGAATGATGAACGGGCTCTAACAGGTACTTGGGTGATTGAGGAGGTAGTGAAAGCTTTATCAAAGGGTTATAAAATAATTGAGACCTATGAGATATGGTCCTATGATACTTTACAGTTATCGAAATCTCAGAAAGGTCTTTTTTCCGATATGATGAACAAATTTATCAAAGTGAAACAACAAGCTTCAGGGTGGCCGCGAGGATGTGTATCGGATGAGGAAAAGAGCCGGTACATCGAGGAGTTTCTTCAGAGGGAGGATGTCATGCTGGAGTTTTCCGACATAACGGAGAACCCTGGTCTGAGGTCGTTGGCTAAACTTATGCTCAATTCTTTCTGGGGTAAGTTCGCTCAGCGAGAGAACCTCCCTAAAACATCCATAATAAACAAGCCTGGAGAATTTTTTGCTATGTTGATTAATCCATCCATTCAGGTTAATACGGTGATCCCTGTAAATGAGGACACACTGGTTGTTACGTGGGAGTATGTGGAGGAGGCGTACTCAATGTCGTCAACAGTTAATGTTGTTCTGGCATCATACGTTACGGCTCTGGCTCGTCTCAAACTATATTCCTATTTAGATCGGGTTCGCAAAAGAGCTTATTACTATGACACAGATTCCATAATATACCTTTCTAAGCTTGGTTTGCCAAACCTTCCTACAGGTGATTGCCTCGGTGATCTAACAGATGAGCTTGGTGGTGGATATATTTCGGAGTTCGTTTCTGGAGGGCCTAAAAATTACGCATATAAATACACTTTGCCTAACGGTGAAGAAAAAATTTGTTGTAAGGTTAAAGGTATTTGTCTAAATTATGAGGCATCTAAATTAGTTAATTTCGATACCATTAAGAAGATGGTACTTATGAAGTCTGACCCTGTTTCTGTGGTGACTAAACAAATACAAAGGACACAGGATCATTGGGTTATTACAAAAACCCTTGAAAAAAATATAGACCAAACTCAACAAAAAGAAATTTTTTTGACGATTTTACATCCTTACCTTATGGTTATAAAAAACTTAAAATTTAAACTATGGCCCAGACTCAGCTTTTTTTTTATTTTATAACACTATACCTTTTTTAACACACACAATCAACATTTTTAACTAGTAAGTTATATATTAATAGATTACTTTTGTTTTGTCAACAGTGGATGCTTTTTCCTTTGCGATACAACCGATCGTCTGTCACACTGAAAAGTGGGTTACTAAAAAGTTGTAGTGAGTTGTCGTTTGTCCTACATGATTAAAAAATCTTTAACAGATGTTCAGTTAAGACCATTAAAAGATATCTGATATAGCCCACTGGCAAATTAATGAGCCGTTCTGGTTAACTCTAGAACCGTTGCTCGTGTAGCCGCTATTATAAAAGATGGCAATCAGATCATAAAAAGATGTCTGCTGAACCACATAGATTTAGTTAGTTTAAAAAGATGTTCAGTTAAGGTCACTAAAAGATATTCGTTATAAAAAATGTACTATAAATAATGTTAATCAAAAGATACCTGCTGAACCATTTCCTGTATGTTTAAAAAGATACTCAGTTAAGGTCACTAAAAGATATTCGTTATAAAAAAAAATTGTACTATAAAATAATGTTAATAAAAAGATACCTGCTGAACCATTTTCGGTATTTTTAAAATACAATAAACAGTTTTCGGCTATGAACCACTTTGTGATTTTGTAACATCATTACAGCTTTGCTCGTTACTTACTAGAAGGTGGGGCAACAATCGCTTGTTCTATGCTATCACAAATATATATATTGAATCAACATCACATTTGATTCCTCTGAGGAAATTTGGTGGTTGTAGGCCTCTAGGGGATGGTGTCCACGATAAAACACCAACGAGGTATGTGTTGTACCTCATGGGTGCCTTGGAAATCAACACGAGTAACCTTTGTTTCAGATTATCCTTGAAAAAATCAGCACGCAATTTGGAGCTATGTTAGCTTTAACGTGAAGACCTTTACGACTTGAAAAAAAATCAGCACGCAATTTGGAGCTATGTTAGCTTTAACGTGAAGACCTTTACGACATGCTTTTTCTTTACGACAATACTGTTAGATATGTCTTTATACATTAACAAAAGTTTTTTTTCTACCTAGGTATACTCTAAGTGTATATAATTTTTTTCTCAATATATCTGATACATAATACCTTTAAATATGGTCCTCCTTTTGGAGTATAAAAAGGACGGTCGACTTTTAACCCGCACGGATGCACGCCTATGTACCTTTACGAAGGGAATTGTACATAAACCTATAAGCTGATCGTAATCCATATCTGCAAAGTATGTTGTCAGCTTGGGTTAGTATATACAGTGCATTCCGTATGTTTTATAAACATGATCAGGGGAAATTGTTATCTGATGGCTATTAAAGAACCGTCTATGGCCCTCATATATTCTTATCGCAGATCTTTAATATCAAACTGTAAAAAAACAATAATCTTGCCGGACTTTCCGTAGATAAAATATTGTATGCAACTCACAATACAGCAGTCAATTACATAAAAATAATACGCATTTTTCTGAAAAGACTTGTGCATGAAATGTTTGCTGGTTTGGCCACAGCGTAAGAATGGTATATGTTCATTGTAGGAATGTATGATTGGAGGGAGATCGAGGATGTTTGATGGTCATACTGTAAGAATGGTATACGTTCTTCTAGATGGCTTGGGCATAGTTACATGTTGCAGCCGACAGGTGGCATGATAAGATGAAGAATTGACCACAGCGTAAGAATGGTATATGTTCATTGTAGGAACGTATGATTGGAGGGAGATTGATGATGTTTGATGGTCATACTGTAAGAATGGTATACGTTCTTCTAGATGGCTTGGGCATAGTTACATGTTGCAGCCGACAGGTGGCATGATAAGATGAAGAATTGACCACAGCGTAAGAATGGTATATGTTCTTATAGAGGGTTTGGACATAGTTACATGTTGCAGCCGACCGGTGGCATGATACGATGAAGAACTGTAATAGACGTGGAATCCTCATTAAGTTGCTAGGTCAAAATATCTCCAATAGCAACAAATATATATCACCGTTTTGGCAGTGTTGCCATGTTTCTCCTTTCCTTCAACGTCTGTTGCGCTAAAATCAATAGCAACGAAGATATAGTGCTGTTTTGGCATTGCTGACATCTTTGTTTTTATGGTAACATATTCACTGTCCCCTCTTTTTCCCCAACGAGACCATATTCACACGAATTGGACCAATAGACACGAAGATACGATATAGTGTCGTTTTGGCAATGTCTTTGCGTTTGTTTTTCATGTTAACATATTCCTTCAGCCTTCCGCTTTCCAACAATATATAATCAGTCAGGTCGGAGACATGCTATAATGCTCTTTTGCTAATGTCTTTGTGATTGCTGCTCTTTTGCTAATGTCTTACATGTAATAAACGAACCAATAACAGCGCAGATGGCAGATAGGTGCTGCATGGATCGGGTAGACCGATGGATAAGAGGACACTTTATTTGGCTTTCTGACTACATCCGTGTTATAAGAAGAGACAGGCTAGATGAGACCTTTGTGACGTTCTCATTGTTCGGTAAGTGCTCATCTCATTGATCCTTGGGCGATGCTGCGGGATATTGGTCGATGAGTGATCATTGGTCGGTGACTATGTTCCCATTGGTCGGGGGGCAATCATTGGCCGGTGGTTTTGTTCCCATTGGTCTGTGGGCGTGGCTTTGTGGTGGGCGATCATTGGTCGGGTGGGCGTGGCTTTGGTCGGTGGGCGTGGCTTTGGTCGATGGGCGTGGCTTTGTGGGGGCTTGGTCGGTGGGCGTGGCTTTGGTCGATGGGCGTGGCTTTGTGGTGGGCGGGGCTTGGAGTGCTATGGACGTCTGAGTTGGAGTTTGACCGTCTGGCCCAACCGACCCATACTCTGCTCATCTAAGCAAGTATCTCAATCATCTCAACAACAACCCACGCCACAACAAGCACCCATCAGCGCCAACAATCCGCAACAATCTAACGACTTCGTCTTCCAAAGAAGACAACTAAAACAAATTTCATATGCCAATGCCGCAGCAAATCCTCGCCCAAAAAATCAGTCTAAAAATCAAAACGTTATCAATGCCATTAATGATCCGACTCTGTCCGAGTACCTTATCAAAGATCTTCCAAAAGATCTATGCAATAAACGCACCTTCTTTCGGCAAATAAATGCCACCTCTCTTCTAGCCAATAAGATTCACGCATGCAAAGTTCTCTCTCACGGCATCGCACACTTGCGACTCTTTAATTCAATAAATGCAGAGGAGATAGAGAAAGCTATCCGAAAAGCAACTGGCCAAACAATGGTTACGGTTCACAGCCGTAGCAAAAACCCCAACACTTCCTCTAGAGAGCCCACTTACCTCCTCTGCATCACCGGAATCGATGTGGATTATTCTGAGGAGGAGGTCACCGCATTGCTCACCGAACAAGAATTCCCAGTTGAAAAACTGTGGAGAGTCAAGTCCTACAAGCTAGGCAAGGACTCTAAGGTGATCAAGGTGGTGACTAAATCCTTAGAAAAATTCACAACAGCATTGAGCCGAGGCATAACTCTCGACGGAGAAATCTACAATGCCGAACTTCCACATGGCTCCGATCCAACTATCCCTACCCCAAAATATTGCAGCAAATGTTGCATCAACGGACACTCTATTGATGAATGCCCTCAAAAAGCATTCGTCTGCCCCCACTGCGGTGGCAATCACAAATCCAGCGCCTGCACAAAACAGCAGGAACCCAAATGCCCGAATTGCAGCGGCGACCACCCTGCATATTCCAATAAGTGTCCACAAAGACACACTATCTCCTCCGCCCCACATGAAATACAGCCACTAACGATCGAAAGATCATTCCCTCCATTTGAACTCCCAACTGAAACGAAAAACATCCTGTCTATCCAGACTGCTCTGCTGCTGAACTTGTTGCCCGAACTTCGCGAGCATATCGCAGCTATCACGGCTAATCTAATTAGCCAAGTCTACGACCACTCGACAGTGGACCACGGGTACGGAAGCAATGTCACGGTGACATTCCGCTCCAACCACTAAACACCCTCCCTTTATGGATTTCACCCTAGGCACAGTCAACTGTCAGGGTCTCTCCAAAAAGAGACCCCTCATCAAGAATATCCTGTCGAAGCATAACATCCAGATCCTCGCACTCACAGATACTCTGTCGAAAAGCGATCCACACTTCGCAGGATATTCGATCATCCATCGAAGCCGCTGTCAGGTTTCACGCGGGACTGGTATTCTCGTTAAACACGGAATACCGCACACCATACACACATTCCCACAAAATTTTCGTCCACCTGATGTGGACTTCCTGGCAATTGACGTGCATATTCCCAATAACGAAACCCTCACGATAGTCTCTTACTACAAACACCCGGATCAACCACTCAACAGGCATTTGCTAGAGTATTTTTCAAGGCTCGGCAAGGCCGTGTTGATGGGCGATCTGAATTGTAGACACACACAGTTTGGTGATCACCGTCAAAACCCAGAAGGCATCCGCCTCACGGATTTTCTACTAGACCTTCCTATCTCTCGAATCACCAACACTGAATACACGTTTTTG
This sequence comes from Diabrotica virgifera virgifera, assembly GCF_917563875.1. Taxonomy (NCBI): domain Eukaryota; kingdom Metazoa; phylum Arthropoda; class Insecta; order Coleoptera; family Chrysomelidae; genus Diabrotica; species Diabrotica virgifera. The sequence continues at coordinate 119,749,249 of NC_065451.1, read as the reverse complement.
AACGCTGCTGGGGCCTCTATTGTCGACCACATCCTAGTTACTAGTAACATTCTGGATCGGTTCGGGGATAGATGCCACATTGGTGACTCAATAACGTCAGACCACGTACCACTTCTTGTCAACACTGACATACTAACTCCAAAACAACCCAATCCTCCAAGAACTATAAGAGACTATCGTCACGCTAACTGGACTGAATTCCAAAATTTCATCACTCAAAATCTCCCTATGTTAGGCGAACTTGATACTAACGACAGTATCGACACCAGTGCAACCGAAATCGAGAACCTCATCACCGAGGCGATCACGCACGCTATTCCACTTAAACAAATAACCTATACATCACCGGCACTTCCACAATACATCATTGCCAAAATCCAACAAAAAAGACGTCTTCTACGTCAATATAAGGCCAACAGAAATCCACTAATCAAAACAGAATACAACCGAATCTGCGCCAGGATAAAGAGAGAGATATCTGACCTAACGACTCGCCGGTGGGAAGATACTACCTCAAAACTGGACTACAGAGACGGAAGTAAATTCTGGCACAAATTCAAAGTCCTAACAAAACAAAAATTATCTCAACCATCTCATCTGTTGGTCAACAATCACATAGTCAATTCCCCAGAAGGGAAAGCCGAAGCATTCAAAAATTCGCTTCAAATCAACTTTCAAACCCCAGACAACCCGAACTTTGATCACTTATTTAAATTCAACACAGAATACATAGTAAATGTTACTCTCAATCACCACGTTCCAGTCTATGATCCTATCATGGACCCCCTCACAAACAGGGAAACGGAGAGCTTTTGCCAAATAGGTAAAAACAGCGCTCCCGGACCTGATGGCATCAACCGAAGATGCCTCAAAAAAACTTCCAGAGAGTATCATCCCTTTTCTAACTAAAATATTCAATGCATGTCTCAAAAACAGCCACTTCCCTACTCCTTGAAAAGTGGCCAATACCATCATGCTTTTGAAAAAAGGCAAACCCCCAACCATCGTGGAATCCTATAGACCAATCTCTTTAATCAACACTCTGGGCAAAGTTCTTGAGCTAATCCTAAAAGAGAGGCTCAATGACTTTCTCGAAAACCACAATATCATACCAAAATTTCAATACGGATTCCAGTCAGGTAAATCTACCAAACATGCAATAACTGATTTCACTACTAAAGTTACTCAAACCATCAACGATGGTTCATTCGCCATAGCCACATTCCTGGATGTGCAGAAGGCTTTCGATCAGGTCTGGCATGACGAGCTTGTTCGGAAACTTCTGGACATCGGGCTACCATTGCAATTTACCAAAATTGTACACTCATACCTCCACAACCGAACTGTCAGAGTGAAAATAAGTGATCAAAAGTCCACCCCCTTCACTCCACAAGCTGGAGTCCCCCAGGGTTCAGTCCTAGCACCGCTGTTGTACATCATCTACAACAGCGATATCACTAACCAAAATATCCCAGGCACTCGGCTGTTTCTCTATGCAGACGACACGGCTCTGCTCACAACAACCTCTCGATACAACCCAAGACTCCTCTTCAGAAGAGCCCAGGCTCTGTTGGACGGTGTCGGTGAATGGTGTTGTAAGTGGAGAGTCACGCTGAACGCGAACAAAACAACAACAATTGTGTTTCGCGCCCCTTCTGTGTCACACAGAATCATAATTAATGAAGACGACCAATATCCTCTGAGACTGTTGGGAGAAAGGCTGGTTGTTAGTCCGACTGCGAACTATTTAGGAGTTCTGTTCACCAGGACTCTTAACTGGAACGCAGATCTAAAGGCAACTTTAGATAGGGTAAGGAACAGGGCCAGACTTCTCAACTCTCTCTCTGGACGAATTGGCAAGACACACAAGAAGACTCTCATTCACACTTACAAGACCTTTATTCGACCCGTCATGGAGTACAAATCTTGCCTCTACTCTCTTTGCGCTAGAGCAAAACAAGAGTGGTTGTTGAGCGCTGAACGTAGAATCTTGCGTAGATGTAACTATGAGCACTGGCGATATCCCTCAAACGAAATCCATAACATCTCGAACATCCCCAAAATCACCGAGAGAATAAACTCTCTGAACAGGAACTTCACAATCAAAGTAATCAACGGCCCCCCCTCCGACACACAAGAATCTCTCAAATGTTCCTGTTCATCTTCCGGCCACGTACTCCACCGAAAGCCCAAACGCAAAAGATTCATTTACCGTCCGCTCTAATGCAAACATGCATTGACGAACTCCCGGTGGAGTACGAAAACATCCTCGAGGCTACCCCATTAGCCTTCCGTACCCACCTTTAACATCTCCTCTTCCCTACCCCGAACAGGGAGAAGTTGGTTTTTTGCGGTTTCCCAACTTCATTGCACAATTATACCTGTTCGTCCCAAGAAAATAGCCGCAACTATTTTCTCCACTCGAACGCACACTGTCCACGCTGCGCTCAAAGCCACCTCCTGACCGCCGACGAGGGACGCAGGTTCGCCTGTCGTTGTACAATGGTTTCTAGGGAGACTGGTCGAGAGCAAAGCACGGACAGTACACGTAAATGTCTATGGAACCAACAACAATCCATCAAACTTTCTTCTCTGTTGACTTCTTAGCCTTCTGGACACCACCGTCCGGCATAACCCAGGATCCAAAAACACCAGGACACGGCGCTTGCCCCAGTGTGTTTTTCGGACTGTTTGCTTTTGCTGCCAACACTACACATTCACTACAAACCCTGAAGAGGACAAAATCCTAAACGGGGACAATCATTGATCGCATTTCCACATAGCAATTTATCTATACACGCAAATCAAACAATGATAGTAGTAAAGTATCCTCGACATCTCAGTCCGCAGTCGTCCTCCGGCCTGCACGGGCTTGCCCGTCAGCCTGGGGCGCTGCACCTACCTTCCCCGACTCTGTGGTCTGGGGTCATTCTACCTCAAAGCAGTTGTTTTTATTTCTTCATTTAGAATAGTTAGTCGACCACAAACCTCCGAGTAAGGCGGTCGCATTCAGTCCAGAATATTTTAAAACATTTTATATTGTAAACGTTAATTTCGATTTGTGTACAAAATGTGATTATTTAAATGTGATTTTAATTACCTACATGTTTTAATAACAGTAATTTGAACGTCTCCGTAAACTTGTTTAAATAAATAAATTCAGTTTTTATTTTTAATTACATTTTTACATTTTAAAAGTAAATAAGTGTTTTGGAATCGAGCTAGTTATCATAAGGCAATTAGTGATAATAACTGAAGAAAATATCCAACAATTTCATACCAGTGGAGTGGAGTTAAAAAGGGATATCAAATGAAATGGTGTGCCAACTCATCAATCCGGATATCAGGTGAATAACAATAATATGTCTTATCAACAATATTTTTTTCCTACGTCAATGTCACAGCCCCAAACGGGTTACCATGATCAAAATCAACAGGCCATATATCAGCAAATGCCAGGCTCATCTACTCAAATGCAACCAATTTTCCCACAATATCTTTCACAACCAAATCCTTTACCTCTCCCCCAACACTTAGTATATCAAAATCCACAAAATCCACAGGTAGTCCAACACATGAATGAACAAGCAGCTCCTAACTCTGAATCTGAAGATAAATGGGAGAAAGTAACAAATAAAAAAAGAATAAGAAGTCCCGAAGTGGAAATATCCAGGAAACAAACAAAATTAAGTGATTATTGGCTGCAAAAGCCACTAGAAACAAAAAACTCGTATAGTATGCTTACAGAAGAAAACGAAGAAAGCCAAGACGAAGCAAAAGATCAAGAAAACAATACAAAACATGTACCCAAGCCCCCACCGATAACCATATATAATGTAGGTGTTGTCCAACACATTCATGATCTACTGAAACAAACCACAGGAGATAAATACACTATTAAAACCATTAGTTATGAAACAGTAAAAGTTCAAGTCGTTGAGGCCGAACATTTTAAAAAATTGATCACTGAACTTGATAAAAGGAATACTCAATACCATACTTTTAGGCCAAAAAGCGAGAAAACATTCAGGTTTGTCATAAAAGGACTGCATCATGGTACAGATACTAATGACATAAAGACAAATCTAGCAGCACAAGGCCACGAAGCAGTGAACATTCACAATATAAAACATTATGTATCAAAAACCCCCTTGCCAATGTTTTTCATTGATATCGTATCGAAGGAAAACAACAAAGAGGTTTATAAAATAGAAAAATTAGGAAACAATATCATCAAATGCGAACCTCCTCGTACGAAAAGAACAATCCCCCAGTGTACAAGATGCCAAGACTACGGACACACCAAAACATACTGCCGCAAAGTACACAGATGCGTAAAATGTACAGGCAATCACGAAACAAAAGATTGTCCTCGGAAATCACGTGATGACAAAGTAAAATGTGTCAATTGTAACGGTGACCACCCGGCTAACTATAGAGGATGCCAAGTTCACATTCAACTACAGCAGAAGCTATATCCTACACTAAGAGAGAAAAGAATCATGCAACCGCATATCCAAACAAATAATACTCAACAAATACAACCTGATTTAACCTATGCTCAAATAGTCCAACAAAAATCAACCACAGTGTAGCTATAACAACCAAACAATACCAGGACCTAACCAACCTAATAACAACTTAGCCAAGCTGGAAGAAATGATGCAAAAACTCATGGAGCAAATGGGCACAATGCTCAATTTACTTACTACTGTCATCAATAAGATTGCTTAATGGCTTCACAACTTAAATATAAAATAGTAGTCTGGAACGCAAATGGCCTTTATCAACGGGCTAAAGAACTCAAAACATTCATACTTAATCAAAATATTGATATATTATTAATTTCTGAGACACACTTTACAGAAAAACACTACATGCGGATTCCCAACTACAAGTTGTATTATACAAATCACCCAGACGGTAGAGCTCACGGTGGAAGCGCCATGATTATACGTGATTCTATTAAACACTCCGAAATGGAAAAATATAACAAAGACTACCTGCAAGCAACCAGCTTAACAATTGAGGAAGCACACGGCCCAATAACAATATCTGCCTTATACTGCCCACCTAAACATGTCGTTAAAAAAGAACATTTCCTAAAATATTTTAACACTCTAGGGAACAAATTCATTGCAGGTGGAGATTATAATTCAAAACATCCGATGTGGGGTTCTAGACTAACAACTCCAAGAGGCAGAGAATTAGCTAAAGCAATGGTAGAAAATAACCTGCAACAAATTTCTACTGGCGAACCAACTTATTGGCCGTCTGATTTAAACAAAATACCTGATGTCGTTGACTTCTGCATCACAAAAGGCATCGATACCAAAAAATGTAAAGCTGAATCATGCTTTGATTTATCATCAGACCACTCACCCTTTATAATAACAATCTCCGAAAAAATCTTAAACAAAGAACATCAACCAACTTTGCATAACACCAAGACTAACTGGTCCCAATTTAGAGAAAAACTAGACAGCCTGATCTCACTAAATCTGTCCTTGAAAAATGAACTCGAACTTGAATCAGCTGTAGATAAACTAACAGAAAGCATACAAATTGCTGCATGGTACGCGACTCCCAGCTACGAACCATCTCAAAACAGAAATAATGTGTCTCCCACAATTAAACAAAAAATTTTAGAAAAACGACAATTACGTAAAAATTGGCAACAGTCAAGAACGGCAGAAAATAAGAAAAAACTTAACAAAGCAACAAAGGAATTAAAGGAATTAATCCATGAAGAAGAAAACCATGGAATACAAGAATATTTAGAAAATTTAACACCAACTGAAGCTACAGATTATTCACTCTGGAAAGCCACGAAAAAGCTCAAACGGCCCCAACAGCATAACCCACCAATCAAAGATGAGGCAAACACCTGGGCTAGGAACGACAAAGAAAAAGCTGATCTTTTTGGCAAGCACCTTCAAAAAGTATTTACGCCATACCCTTCTACAGTATCTACAGAGGAAGAAACAGAACTAACCAGATTCCTAACAGCACCGTTTCAAATGGATCTGCCCCACACGAAATTTACAGTCAACCAAGTAAAACAAACAATAATAGATGAAATCAACATCAAAAAAGCCCCTGGATTTGACCTAATCTCTGGCAAGATTCTAAAAGAAGTCTCGGATAAGTGCATAAAACTAATCACCTTTATATTTAATGCAATTCTGCGTCTAAAGTACTTCCCTAGTTCATGGAAAGTGGCACAAATCCTAATGATCCTTAAACCAGGAAAAAGACCGGAAAATGCATCTTCATACCGGCCTATAAGCCTTTTGCCTATGATTAGCAAAGTCTTTGAAAAAATGTACGTAAAAAGGTTGAAAACGATAATAGACGAAAATAAAATAATTCCAGAACACCAATTCGGTTTCCGAGACAAGCACGGAACCATAGAACAAGTGCATAGGCTAGTCAACCAAATAAACGAGGATTTTAACTCCAAAAGATACTGTTCTGCTGCTTTCCTTGACATATCTCAGGCTTTTGACAAGGTATGGCACATAGGGCTACAAATAAAATTAAAGAAGCTCCTACCCTATCCTCACTTCCAGCTCTTAAAATCCTACATAGAAAATAGACACTTCCTTGTGAAGCACGGTACCGAGCACACCAAGATATATCCCATTCACTCAGGCATCCCACAAGGCAGCGTTCTCGGCCCAATTCTGTATCTTTTATACACAGCGGACATTCCAACATCTAGTACAACTACAGTTGCAACGTATGCAGACGACACTGCTATCCTGGCATCCCACACAGATCCAACAACAGCATCAAGGAATCTTCAATCAAACCTAAATAGAATTCAGCAATGGATGAAAGTATGGCGCATCAAATCTAATGGAACTAAATCATTACATGTAACATTCACGCTACGCAGAGAAACATGCCCCCCTGTATATATTGATAATTGTCTAATTCCTCAATCCGAGGACGCCAAATATCTTGGCATGCACTTGGACCGCCGCCTTACTTGGAAAAAACATATTTTTACAAAACGAAAACAGCTTGGACTTAAATTGAGAAATATGTATTGGCTCATTGGACGCAATTCCAAGCTATCTCTGGATTACAAAATTTTACTCTACAAGTCCATCCTCAAGCCCATATGGACTTATGGGATTCAGCTATGGGGCACTGCTAGCGTCTCCAATACAAACATCTTACAGAGATTTCAAAACAAGGTGCTGCGTTCCATAGTCAATGCGCCATACTATGTATCCAACGAGGTGATTCAACACGACATCCCCCTAGAATCCGTGAAAGAAGCCATACAACGTTTTAGTGTTAAATACTTTGAACGAGTGTTAGTGCATCCTAATGCGTTTGCCAGACAATTAAATGTGCGGGACGTCTTTGAAGTGCGTAGACTAAAACGGCAACTGCCGTCCGACTTAACCAACTGAACGTAATCAAAAGTGTATTCAGACTGATAAAATTTTAGTTTTAGAATTGTAAAGAGGTTACTCACTGGAGTAACTCTCTACATGTCTATATTTTTTACCATAACAAATGCTTAATGCCCAATGGGCAGATTGTTGTACTCAATGGAGTTAATAAAAAAAAAAAATTTAGAATAGTTCCAGTGTTCTCTTTTAGGGTTCTTTTCAAATGTAAGAAAGCAATGGCTTTGGCTTGGTTCTTTTCAGAACCAGCCAATCGCTGCCAGAGTAGCTGTATCTTTTTATTTTAGGTTTTATTAATGTAAGAAACGACACTGAGTTCTTGTCAGAACCCAGTGTGCCCCTTTGCACTCGCCTTCGTCAAGGCCTGTTGCATTTCCACATTGCCTTAGCCCTGGAGGGCTGAGGCGTAACTGATGACCAGCGAAGCCGTGCCATACTTTGAAAATGGACGAGGATACGGATAGGCCGGGGGTGAATTGAGTAGCTCCTTGTATGGAATAAGCTAGAGACCCAGACTTTTGCCTAACTTCTTCCCCCTATCCGTAATACTAGAGACCCAGACTTTTGCCTAGCTTATTCCCCCTATCCGTAACATGGACAGTATTAAATATACTTTTAGTCGGACGGAAGACTGAATGGTAGCTCAAAAGGCCCCTGAAATGTGAAGATTTGTGCTTGTTGTTCCATAAGGATCAATGTAAAAGTGCTGCATTTAAGACATTTATTGAACTTGGATACATTTTTCCCTACTCATGCTACGAGAGATACATGAGAGAATCAGTACTACCGACATATTACAGATACGACAAGTACTATAAACACTGTATACCAACTTATATTAAATTTTATATGGAAACACCTAAAATTCTTTGGCTAATTTTGCTCACGATTTCTTTTCCGATTCTGTAGATTACTTCCATGTTGGTAACTTGTTCGGTTCAGTATATATAAAGACTGCGTTGGTGCATTTCGAATGCTTCTTCCTCTTCGTGAGCGCATTAGACAGCGTTCGGACCTCCAGATAAATTTTATATAGATATAATGTGTATTAGTATAAGAGTAGTGAGAATTTGACGGTGGTTCGTTTTTAGTCATAAATAATGATCGTATCACACTTGGTCTGCGATTTTCGTAATATGTACCTCCACAGGGAAGAGTACAAAGAGGCTGCAAATGACAAGACGGTGTTGAAGTTAGCAAAACTTTTGTATTAATAAAAAGATTTTAATAGGTGGTCAACAAAAAAGATTACGTAAATGCATCTATCAGATTGACTGTTTTTCTAATATCGCCCATTTAAACATCGGGAATTGGAATAGATTATAAAAATGTGAAATGCCGGAGTCGACGATGTATCGCCGCCGGTTAGATAACGATTTCCTGTTTTTGTTAAACCAATTTGCGATCAGCTTATGGCGATAAATTCTACTGTTACAGGGGTGATAATAAAAGTTACATAATGGAAATATTTTGTTATTTATTCAGAGAAAAAATATAATCTACAAGGGTTCATTAAGTAAATTATGAGAGTTAGAAGGTTAATGAAAAGGTGGTTTGTTTTATCAATATATTTTAAATTAAGTGCTATTTTACAATTTACTTCGTTTAGTGTATCGATTTATCGATCTTGGTCTATCAAAGATGATGAAGGTAATGTACAGACGGATTTGGACAAGGTTATTGATCTTTGGAGGGCGTATTGTAAGTCTTTATACGCCAATACGGACCAGATGCCAGCGGACACCCCGTTTGTACCTGACTTCCAGACCTCCACTTTCCAGTCTCCTTCAACAGAGACACACCACACTAGTTTTGAATCTGAACCTGACATACTTTTGTCCGAGGTGGAATTCGCTTTAAAAAGACTTAAGTTAAACAAAGCAGCAGGATATGATCTCATTACTGCAGACGTCTTGAAGCATCTTCCGGAATGTGGAGTGAAAATATTACATCGATTGTGTAATGAAATATGGCACACAGGCGTTTGGCCTGAGGATTGGAGAAAGACCATAATCATACCTCTTCATAAGAAAGGTTCAACAAATAATTGTAACAACTACAGGCTATTAGCTCTAATATCACACGCCAGTAAGGTGATCCTCTACATACTGCAACGGCGTATAGAAAACTTCATAAGTTGGCAAATAGCACCTGAGCAGGCTGGATTTGTAAAGGGCAGAGGTACTAGAGAACAAATCCTTAATGTAAGAAACATCATAGAAAAAGCCAGAGAATACCAGATCCCGATATTTATATGTTTCGTCGATTATACAAAGGCCTTTGATAATGTTAGATGGGACAAACTATGGAACATATTGACGACAATGGGTGTACCTAAACACTTGACTCACCTTATTAGCAAACTGTACCAAGATAACCTGGCATATATTCGAATGGACGGATACCTGTCTGACAAATGCACTTTGGAGAAGGGAGTACGCCAAGGATGCGTTTTATCTCCCTTATTATTTAACATCTATTCGGAGTTCATAATGCGCAGAGTCTTGGATGGTTGGGAGGGAGGAGTAAACCTAGGTCGTGTTAAGATATCTAACTTGCGTTTCGCAGACGACACTACACTTCTAGCCTCTACTCCAGAAGAAATTATTGAATTATTAAAAAAACTCGAGGAAGAAAGTGCTAAATTTGGACTCATGGTTAACTACAACAAAACCAAAATCATGGTTATTGATCGCCAACAACAGTTTCCTGAAACCGAAACTATTGCGGGATGCGAGGTAGTCTCATCTATGATATATCTTGGAGCTCTAGTTAACAACACAGGCAGTTGTGAACCCGAAATTAGAATACGCATTCAACTAGCAAGAGCAGCAATGAGTGAACTAAACGGGGTCTGGCGTGATCGTCACATTACTATGACAAACAAAAAGAGACTCGTTTCAACTCTGGTCTTTTCCATATTTTACTATGCATGCGAGACATGGACAGTCAAAGAATCAGATAGACGACGTATAGACGCCTTTGAAATGTGGACATGGAGACGCCTGCTTCGAATTCCATGGACGGCTCGCCGTACAAATGTCTCGGTTCTGGATGAAATTAAACCGGATCAGCGTTTCTCCAGTACCGTTTACTCTAGAATTTTAAAGTTCTTTGGTCATATCCATCGGAGTGATCACAAAAAGGAGCGGTTGGTGGTCCAAGGAAGGCCTCAGACTCAACGCCAACGCGGAAGATCTCCACAGCGATGGGCGGACATTACTAAAAAGCTTCTCAACAAACAGTATACTGAGGCAATACATGTAACTGATGACCGCGACCAATGGAGAAATATTATCAATCAAACTGTCCGAGCTGCTGAAGCCCAATTATGAACCACAACACATCTACTAAGATGTTAATGACTATGTTGATGAGTGTATCGATATCCGAAAGGTGTAGAAGTGAAATCCCCAAAAACTTCCTTTTTAAAGAATTTGGTTGAGCTTCGTTGTATTAACCTCATGCTGATCTGTTCTTCTTATTTGACTACCGGGGATGGGTATAGGTCCAGTCCGCAAAATTGAGCGAGTTAGTATTTGCTGGAGATCAAACTGCGATAAGAGATTTTTCTATGCCAATGGTTTTAACGTCAATAACAATAAATAAGCATTTACAGTTCAACCAAGTTATAGCAACGGCCGTTATGGCAATGTACCATGTATCTTTGGAACGGATAATCAGAAATCGGTGTGTGACCCATTAAATTAAAGGATTTTGAATGACGAATTACGTTGTGATGTCTGTTTTAACACAATGTTATGTATAAGGCCTCTTTGACATTGAGAATTTGTCGTTTTTTGTTGTTTTCAGCCATAAATAATGATCGTAGCACACTTGGTCAGCCATTGTCGTAATATACATGAAAAGACCTTTCTAATGATATATTGCACGGAGCACTTGGTGCAAAATTGAGTGAATTAGGATTTGCTAGAGATCAAACTGCGATAAGAGATTTTTCTATGCCAATGGTTTTGTTTTAACGTCAATAACAATAAATAAGCATTTTCAGTTCAACCAAGTGATCGCAACGGCCGTTATGGCAATGTACCATGTATCTTTGGAACGGATAAGCGGAAATCAATGTATGACCCATCAAATTAAAGGATTTTGAATGACGATTTACGTTGTGATGTCTGTTTTAACACAATGTTATGTATAATGTCTCTTTGGCACTCTATCATATATGTTTTATGTGATTATATATATAAATTGATTCTTATATTATGGATCAGTCTATTTTTGTACGTAAACAAGGATGGATGTGTTTTTAATGTGTGTGCTACTGCTGCGTTGCATGGCAGCAACAGACGCCTTTTCCGAAAACGATGCTATGAGATTTTTTCAACAATATGGATATATAGATAGCAATTCTATAGCAAATTTTAATTTAACGCTCCTACATTTCCAACAAAAATATAATTTATATGTGGATGGTACATTAAACGATGAAACCATAGCATTAATGCAAAAACCTCGATGTCACACTGGAGAAAACGCTTACTCTCTTAAGGGAAAATGGTATAAACATAATCTAAGATGGTACTTTCCTCAGGCATATAACGTGAAAGATCTAATTCAATTAGTTGAACGAGCCTTTAAAATATGGAAAGATGTTTCAAATTTACATTTTACCAGAGTAACTGTTCCTGTTCCGAAACCAGATATCACTATAACAGCAGTTAAAAGAAAACATTATTTTCGCTCCAATTGTATGGGGGGCCAAAAGTGTGGATTTGATTTTGATGGTCGTGGTGGAACATTAGCACATTCGTATTTTCCCATCAATAATGATAGTTGCGTAGAAATACATTTAGACCTCGATGAAAAATGGAGTTATAATTTGAATGATCCCGATTATGATTCCACCAATCTCTTTATGGTCGTTCTTCATGAAATCGGTCACAGTTTAGGATTATTACACAGTAACGATGAGACAGCTGTAATGTATCCATGGTACCCTAATAAATTACAAAATATTAGTCAGGATGATATTAGTGGCTTAGAGGCTTTATACGGACGCAAAAGTACATCTATTCCTTCACAGTATAGTGCATTAACCCCGTCATCGCCGCGCAAAAGTACATATATTCCTACACAGACTAGTGCAACACCCCAGTCGCATATATCGAGGGTGCATACTACACGATACCGACCTAGACCAACCGAGATCATACCCCATCAAGCAACGAAAACTGCACCACATTTTTGTGCTATTGAATATCCTAATAGTCTCTTTTTAGCATATGATCCTCAGTTTAAGAACCATCATATGTATATAATACATGAAGGATTTGTATGGAAGAATGATATAAATGGACACATGGTACCGAATAATCCAGAACATTTGAGTACTTATTTACCTAAACAACTAAGAAATATTTCGCATGTGTTTCAGAATATAGCTGGCAACTTAATTGTTACATCAAATAACACTATGTACTCAGTATCCTTTCCCAGCATAACTATTTGACGAGATATATCTCTGTTTGTATTACCGCCCCATGCCGAAATAAATGTTGTATTTCAGACTCACACAGGAAAACATATTTATGGTATGACAATACATCATTCATCGAATATGACGATATAATAGACCTCGTCATTAGCAGAGGTCAGATAAGGGACATATTCCCAGGAGTACCGACCACCATTAAATCAGTATTTAAATATATAGATGGTCATTTATACTTTCTAGATGGCAGCACTTATTACAAATATAATGAATTTACAAAGAATATCATCGAAATTGGCAGATTTAATTGGAACTTATTCGGAATTCCTTGCCCTGACGAAGGCTTAGTTACACAGTTGAAATATTTACTGAATAAAGTTGGCTCTTTTTATACATAACTTTGTAATATATTAGATGAAATAAAAACTTATGTTAACCTCATTAAGGTTTTTTTTATTAACGTATAAGGGGGTGGGTAAATGAAAAAAGTTGTATTTAAATGTCACGTTCTCTATCGAATGACACATAAATGTCTCTACATATAACGTTCTGCGTCGAATGTCGCGTAAATGTCACATCATTCACGTTCAAATGTCACGTTCTGCGTCAAATGTGACGCCATTGGCGTCACGTTATTCGCGTCACATTATTCGCGTCACGTTATTCACGTCACGTTATTCACGTCACGTTATTCACGTCACGTTATTCACGTCACGCCATTCACGTCACGTCATTCGCGTCACGTTATTCGCGTCACGTTATTCACGTCACGTTATTCACGTCACGCCATTCACGTCACGTTCTGTTAGGCACTATACGGAAAACAAGAAGAAGAATTGACAGTTAATGTTAAACGTTGACAGAAGAAGAATTGACAGTTGGCTTCTGTGTCGCCACCGCTTTCATTTGACACCCCATACGTCAAAATCGGGTCATTAGCAAAGAAGATATGCTGTAATGCCTTTTTGGCAATGTCTATGTGCGGTTGTTTTTGTGTTAACGTATTCGTTACCCCTCCTCTTTCGTTTAATGTCTTACATGTAGTAATAGGACCAATAACAACAAAGATATAACAACAACGAAGATATACTGTAACGCCTTTGTGGCAACGTCTTTGCATTTGTTTTTTTGTGCAATCGTATCCCCTCCCCCTTTCGTTTAATGTCAATTACGTCATCATAGTCTCTTGTTGGTACGACACCATGTCTATTTTCTGACTACATCCTGTGTATTATAAGAAGAGACAGACTAGATGATAGCATCTTGGTGAGCGGACCTTTGTGACGTAGATTCGTTCTCATTGGTCGGTAGGCTGGAGTTTGATCTCATTGGTCCTTGGTCGATGGGCGGGACTAAGTTCTCATTGGTCGGTGGGCGTGGTTTTGTTTCCATTGGTCGGTGGGCGTGGCTTTGTGGTGGGCGGGACTAAGTTCTCATTTGTCAGTGGGCGTGGCTTTGTTCCCATTGGTCGGTGGGCGTGACTTTGTGGTGGGCGTGGCTTTGTTCCCATTGGTCGATGGACGTGGCTTTGTTCCCATTGGTCGGTAGGCGTGGCTTTGTTCCCATTGGTCGGTGGGCGTGGCTTTGTGGTGGGCGGGGCTTACAGTGCTATTGAGATACGAAATTTTCCCACGCCAAGGTGACCCAACCTCTGCTCTCCTCTAGAACTAATTAAATCTTATCTAAGTGATAGATACCAAGCAGTCAGATACGGAAATTGTCTCTATGAATTTAAGCATGTTAAGCATGGAGTTCCACAAGGTTCTGTTTTGGGCCCTCTATTATTTATTATATATGTTAATGACTTGCCCAATTTTATGGCTCCATGTAAAACAGTATTATTTGCAGACGACACTACTTTTATTTTTTCTGACAGAAATCGTTCTCTTTTAGAAACCACTTCTACGAATGTAAATTCAAATGCTCAATCATGGTTCGCAGCAAATAAACTTAAACTAAATGACACCAAAACTCAAAATCTATTCATTTCATCTAATCCATTCGATGCTCATGTGGAAAAAAATACTGTAAAATTGCTGGGCATGACAATTGACAACACAGTGACTTGGTATAACCATATTGACCATCTCAAAGGCAAACTTTCAGGTACTTTATTTTTACTTAGACAACTAGAACTTGTTACAAGTGTTGATACCTTAAGAATAATTTATTTTTCTCTTTTCCATTCGTTTTTGATGGCGTTCCTATGGCGTTATTTTGTGGGGAAACTCTTGCAACGCACTAACAATATTTAAATTTGAAGAGAAGTATCCATATTACTCAAATGTGGTCTCGGGGTAACCAGTTACAAAAAAACTCGAAGAGGTACCACAAGGTTATTTATTATTGTTAAAAAACATAAAAGGACGCGTTTCGGCTTTTACAAACCATCATCAGCTTAAATACAGGACATAGAAAACAACGGACTGACCTACAATGTAAAAATATCCAACATTACACATGAGAATAAAGCAAGTGGTGACAACGCCCACGTCAGTTAAGGAACTTACCAGAAAACAGGAAGGAGGAAGAATCAGCTAGTTTACATTATACAGCATAGAGATGCACACACTTCATCATTAATATGTAGCTATTTATAGCATCTGTATTAAAGTGTGACAGAGATGGAAACGACGAGAGAATGTCTAAAATAATGTTGACCTATAAAGCAATGACCTTTATGTAAGTAACTACTGAGGTAGACGAGATCAAGCAAGGTTGGATAGAATATTTAAATTGCTAAAAAAGCAATTAGAATAATTGCAAAAGTCGGTTACTTGGAATCTTGCAAACCATTATTTATTAAATATAAAATAATGCCCTTGCCAACACTATGGCTATACAATGTTCTCGTAGAAACACACAAAACTGCAGATACTTTTATTAAACAGTCTGACTTGCATAATTACAGCACAAGAGGTGCAAATAATATCAGAACAGTCAAATATCGTTTGAGTAAATCACAAAAAAACTCAATTGATTTTAACATATATAACGTCCTACCTATGGATTTTAAAAACCTTAAAATCAATAAATTTAAAGTCATTCTGAAAAAATATCTACTGAGATTTGCTTTTTACTCTGTTAGTTAATATTTCGATCATTTTAAAGCAGTATCATGGACATGAATATTTTTCACCATGGTTTCCGATGTCTTATTTTGTAAATGTGCGTGAATGTATTTATATTTCTATATTTTATATTGTATATACACATTATCTCATGTATTTTATATATATCAAATTGACTTGCTACAATTCAAATTTTTTTTTGTAAACGTAGTCAATAAATTTTTTAATCTTTGAATCTTTGAATCTGTCAAAAATTAAGCTGGATTTATAGTTTGACGGACTGTAGATGTAGAAGCACTGGTCTACGTCTACAGTACGTCAAACTATAACTCCAGCTTTATGCGATTTTGTCCAAATTTATGCGCTCTGTCGTAAAATATAAAAACTATTTACTGATCATGCGCAGAAATTGAAAAATCTTGAAGAGTCATTGCATTTTTGTCAATCAACCATGACCATAGACAATTAATCTTTTATTTTGACAAATGACATTAAATAGTAAATAAAATATGTACTATTTTAGGAGTTGTTAAATACTGTTGCATATTATGGGCAACACTGAACTGATTAATAAATCGAGTTGATTTATATACAGTATACACCGCAAAATACAAGCAGGTACCTGCTGCATCGTGCAGGTTTAATGCAGGTCAGCGATATATTCGTAAACTATAACTAAATAATAATTAGGTACTCAATTTTTGATATCGGCGATTTCGCATTCAAATTATACTTTAAAATTTTAATCTTAAAAATTACTAAATTTAATTTTAATCTTAAATATTTTTAGATCTCAATGATAAAAACTAAAAAAATTAATTTTGTTACACATTTGTAAAATTTAGAATGCTTTATTAATTTTTTAATTGTTATTTATACCTTCAAAAATTAAAATAAACATCAAAAAATCATATTTATTTATACAAACTAAAAAACATGGTTACCAAAAAGGTAGATACATATTTAACACGAAAAATGGCGATTTGAAAGGGCCAAAAGCACCAGCAGAAAATATTATTATTGAGGTTACCAAGCGCCTAAATTAAATATCAAACCTTCTTGTATCCGATCCTGATGAGTATTTGGCTGTCGCGCGTCTGGATTATATTATAGTCCAGACTCGCGACAACCCGAGCGTCTGCCCTGTCATAAGCGCTGCATTAACAATTAAAAAATAGTTTAAAATAAAACAAGCCCAAAATGCTCATCGGGAACTGATAAAAGAAGGTCTGAACTTTAATTTAGGCACTTAATAACCTCAAAAATAATATTTTTCCCTGGTGCTTTTGGCCCTTGAAAATCGCCATTTTTCGTTTTTTTCAATTTAAAATTGCTTATAACTCAAAAACGATCATTTTAAGAGAAAAATTACTAGAGCGCTTTTTTGTCCAGAATGGTCCTAAAAATCTAAAACAAATTTGTCTGGGCCAAAAATATTGACTTTTGCAATTTGGCAAAAAAAATTGTTAAAAAAAATTGGACCACTTTTCGCTTGGGCGACTTCTTGTACCTTATTCTGGGGTGTATCACGAATATGATTATGCAAAAAAATCTCATGGGAATATTTTTATCGACGAACCCGCCGATTTCGCCTTGTCTACTAATTAAAATTCCAGATCTGTATGTAAGTACGATACTTCCACACAGATACTGGGAGCTATATAAAGCTAACCGAAATGACTGAGTATAACCAACGACTTTTTACAGAAATATACAAAAAAAATCCTTATACAAATTTAATCTGTTCTCTTATTGAAATCCTCTATATATAAATTTAATTACCTCTTCCCTTAAAGCTTGATTTATTTTATTGACTTAATTATTATTTACCATTACCTACTTTGTTTATGTAAAATCCTGATGTATAATGTAATACATATATCTCTATATATACATAAAAAAACAAAATCCCTCTATTGATTACAAAAATTATTATTATTTTTTAACATCCCATTTATTTACAATCTGTAATAATGATTACAATAAGTAAATTGTTTAACAATTAAAAGAGACTTGCAGGAGACTGTCCAGTGACAATAACCTATAAAATCATAATTTTAGTACTTAACAAAATTATTTGTGACTAATAAATAAAACCCTATAAATAAAACTCTATAATAAATAAAATGTTTTTGAAAATTTAAAATTTAAAATCTTGTTCGTAGATCGCTTGGAGTGTGGCGCTTTAGCCTTCTGTTTGCCTGGGGTCTCATTAGGTTCTTCGCTAGCCTGTTGGGGTGGTTTTGTAGTCGGATGTCGTATTTTTGGGCGTAACTGGCAATTTGTTCTTTGACAGTCTTCATTTGGAGATCACGATTGATGTGTTCATTGGGCATGTACCACGGTGCATTTGTCATAATGTGCAAGGTTTTCGATTGGAATCTCTCCAGGATGTCGATATTGGATCTCGACGCAGATCCCCACAGTTGGATACCATAGCTCCATATTGGCTTAATCACTGCCTTGTATACTAAAATTTTATTGTACAAACTCAGTTGTGATCTTTTTCCTATCAGCCAGTACATTTTATTGAGTTTCAGACCCAACTGTTTTCTTTTCGTGAATATGTGTTTCTTCCACGTTAATCTGCGGTCCAAGTGCATACCTAGATATTTTACGTCATCCTTTTGTTGTAGTACTTGATTATTTATTGAGACGGTTGGGCACGTATCTTTTCGATTAGTGAACATTATATGTACTGACTTGCTTTCGTTTACTTTAATTCGCCATGTTTGTAACCAGATATTTATACTGTCGAGATTTGTCTGGAGCAGTTGCGAGGCGATGTACGGGTTTGAGTGAGCTGCAATGATTGCTGTGTCATCTGCATATGTGGCTGTGATGATGTTTTGGCTTGTAGGAAGATCTGCTGTGTAGAGTAGGTAGAGAACTGGTCCAAGGACACTACCCTGAGGTACTCCAGCGTTGATTGGATATAAGTTAGTGCACTGATCTTTAACTTTTACAAGGAAATGGCGGTCGGAGAGATAGGACTTGAGGATTAGAAAGTAGTTGAGAGGAAGGACTTTTCTTATTTTGTATAGCAAGCCAGTGTGCCAGACTTTATCAAAAGCCTGCGAGACATCCAAAAAGGCTGCAGAGCAGTATTGCTTCTCTTCTAAGGCTTTGTTTATGGAATTGCAGACTCGATGAATTTGCTCGGTGGTAGCATGTTGTTGTCTAAATCCAAACTGGTGGTTGGGTATTAGCTGCTTTTCCACGAGGATTGGCTGTAATCTGTCTATTAAGAGTTTTTCAAAAACCTTTGACATCACTGAAAGTAGACTGATAGGTCTATAGGACTTAACTTCTTCTACAGGCTTGCCTGGTTTGGGTATTAAGATGATTTGTGCCACTTTCCACAAAAGGGGATAGTAACCAGTTCTTAAGATTGCGTTAAAAATCTGTGTCAAATATTGCACGCCTTTCTTGGGAAGTTCTTTTAAAATTCTTGCAGTGATTAAGTCGAACCCTGGGGACTTTTTCGGATTCATATCTGTTTGGATTTTGTTGAAAACTTGTTTGGCTGTGAATTTCTCCAACGGTGCTTCTAGTTGGTATGGATATTCTAAATACAATTGAATATTATCTTCTGCATCAGAGTTGTTGTTTTGGGCATGTGGTTGGAACACTTCCTCCAGGTATTTGGCAAAGACTGTAGCTTTTTCGTTGTTACTTTTAGCCCATCGTCCGTTACTGGCTCGGATAGGCGGATTAGAGAGTTGTGGTCTGTTAATCTTTCGTGTTGCCTTCCATAGCGAGTATTCGGAGGTTTCCGTAGCAGATAGATTTTGTAGATATCGTTTTATGTCGTTGTTTTTATTGTTGTTTAACAAAGTTTTTAGTCGCGCTGTAGCTTGGTTTAATCTATTTTTATCCTGGGGTGCACGGGTTCTTTGCCATACTTTCCTTAGTCTTCTTTTTTCTGCGATTTTTTCTTTTATTTCGTTGGGTAAATCTTTGTGTATGATTGTTCTTGGTTGTTTAGGTGTTGACTGCCAGCCAGCTTCCTGAATTATCCTACTTAATTGATTTACTGCTTCGTCAATTTCGCCATCCGATTTTAGTGGGATGTTTAGGTCCAGTCTCTCATCAAGGATAGCCCGGAATTTAATCCAATTGGTATATTTACTACTTAGATATGGTGGAGGTTGTGTTTCGAGGATATTCGTAGATATCATGACCAAGACAGGAGAGTGGTCGGATGAAAGATCGAAACAAGATTGTGCTGTCTGGGATTCAAGTGGTATTCCTTTAGTCACACAGAAATCAACCAAATCTGGAATTTTCTTTGTGTCTGTGGGCCAGTATGTGGGTTCGCCAGTAGATATGTATTTAAGGTTGTTGGTTTCCATTGCCATGTATAATTGCCTACCTTTCGGAGTTATTAGCCTGGATCCCCAGTGAGTGTGTTTTGCGTTATAATCGCCGCCTGCTAGAAACCTGTTTCCAAGTGTGTTGAAGAATTCTTGGTATTGATTTTTGGCTATAGTATGTCGTGGTGGACTATATATTGCAGTTACTGTTAAAGGACCGTTCCAGTCTTCTATGCTAATACTTGTTGCTTGTATATAGTCTCTTTTAAACTTATTTAACTCGTGGTGTTTTATAGATGACTTAATTTATGATTGCAGTTCCTCCATGTGGAGTGCCATCTGGATGTTTGGTGTTATATATTGCATAGTTGGGAATTCTCAGATAGCTTCTATTTGTAAAGTGTGTTTCAGATATTAACATTATGTCGATGTTGTGTATTAGTATAAAAGCTTCAACTTCTTGAGCATGATTTGTTAGACCGTTGGCATTCCAAATAGCTATTTTCAAGAATTTGATCATTTTGTTAATTTAGTGACGACGGTGGTGAGAAGGTTTAACAGTGTACCCATTTGTTCCATCAGGACTTTTAACATATTCTTTAGTTCAGCCATGTCATTTGAGGCGGGAGTATTGGTAGTAATTACTTCTGTTTGGTTTGTATTACTATTCGTAATTTGTTGTGAGTTATTAACGATTTGGGCGTAGGTAACTCCTGCTTGGACATGTTGTGCATGATTAATTGGCATGCTAGGCCTGGGTGTAATCGTTGGGAATTTTTTCGTTTGTACTTCCTTGTATACCCTGCAACCTTTGTAGTTTGCTGGGTGGTCTCCCTCGCAGAGTACACACTTGACGTTGGCACTTCTTTCTTTATTAGTGCATTGCTCTGTTGCATGATCCCCTGTGCACTTTACACATCGTGGTCTAAGGTGGCAGTATGATTTGGTATGTCCGTATCGTTGACATCTAGAACATTGTGGTATCTCTCTTTTCTGGTACGGTGGTTCAATTTTAATCTTATGGTTTAATAGGAACTCAATGTCATATATATTTCTATTATTATCAGAAGGTTCCAAGTCGACGAAAAATAGTGATAGCTGATCTTTAGTTTTAGGGTGTTTGATGTTCCAAATGTTTCTAACAGTGTGGCTATTTCCTTTTTTATAAGATTTTTGTCCATCGAGTAATGCATGTTCTTAAGAACAACCCTGAAACTGCGCTCGTTTTTTATTTGATAAGTATGAAACTCTGTCTTTTTTTCCGATAGGGCTTTTGTTATTGTACTATAGTAGTCAGCAGATTTTGGCTGAAGTTTAACTTGATCGGAGCTAAGAACTTTTAATTCGTAATTATTTTCAGCAATTTGGTTTAGTAATTCGATAAGTGGGGGTATGTGTTTAACCCCCTTAATAAATATTGGAGGCGGTTTGGTTATTTTCTCTTTTTCACTTGTGCTTTCATTGTCATTTATTTCATCATCTTTTGACTCGCTATTTAGTGCCTCGAATCTGTTAGAAGTGGTAGTCGGCGAGTTCAGCCAGTAATCGTTTATTTTTGTTTGCTTTACAATTCTTTTGTCTGGACTAGTTCGATGTCTTTTGTTGGAGTTTTCGACTGTTTTCCATTCGGTTTGATTTAATGAGGTGGAAGGTGGGTTAGTATATTGGGGTTGCTTTAAGGGTTGAGAGTAAGATGTGTTTAATGGTTGAGAAATTTGCATATTACCTTGTAATTGTTGATCAGTGCATATTTGGTATTTTGGAGCGTACGCCACTGGCTGCTGACTAGTACCCATTGCGTCGCATTGCATAGGTTCGTTAGATTGCAGAATATTCCGATTTATCGCCGTCGAAGCGGAATCCATTTTCGCTTTTTGGGTCCCATTAACAATCGTTTAATTTGTTTCACCACAAAAACTGGATTTTTATTTTTGTATTTATATTTAACTATAGATAAGCAAACTGGTAATATCGACTGTCTCGTTCGAAATTCAAACAAAGACTACACAAAAATTATGAGCGGTATACCGGGTTTGTATGCATATAGACCCGTTTAACAGTATTTCATAAAAGAAACAAACTATTAATATAAAAATGTAAATAAGGGTAACAAAGCTTATCTGTCCCACACTCTTGTTTTCCGTTATGTCCACTAGAATTGTAAAGTTCTCTGGGCTCCTGTAAAGTCTTATTTAGGTAGAGCTGGGTGAAACTGTCCAAAGCTGAAGTAAGGGGTACTACCAGGGCCGGTTCTAGGGTTTTGAGCGCCCCGGGCCAAATAAAATTTGGCGCCCTTTAATACTAGAATATATCTACAAATTTACTGCAAATATAAAAAAATAGCAGAAAAGGCAAAAAAATCAAAATTTCACTATAAAGAACTAAAGATGTTGATTGTGCGCAAGATATAGCTGCATCACCAATGACTAAATTGAGGGAGTGGCATCCATATGGCATAAACAAAACAACGACGATATTCTTTGCAAGCACGAGCTTGTACACTCTTATTTTTTCCATTCATGTTTGAGCCACTGTCATATCCTTGGCCTTACAATCATCTAAATTATTTTTTTTTCTTTTGGCACAGGCTTTTGCCATTCAGCCAGTCACAACTTTTTTAAGTTCTTCCTAAAGCAAAGAAAAGAAAGTAATTATCACAATACCTCACTTTTAATCGAAGGGAATATAGCATGTCACTTCTCCTGGGAAGTGTGAAATTCTCCCTACTCTAAGCATCCAACAAAAGCATGAGCTAATAGTACATAAGACTGGAATTCTCTATTGCCCCTTGTTGAATATAACGTACACAGTTTTTTTGAAACGTCTTTTAAAAAATAGATTTCTTCATCAACAAGTGTTAGTGCTATACTGAGGATTAATAAATCAATATCATTGCCCACTGTGCACACTGATTGGTGATTTTTTTTCATGTCTATTGCTCTACGTACTATGAGAGTGTCTGCATTTTCTTCCGCTATTTTTGTGTTGATACCACGTTTTCTCATATATTCGGATAATAGAAGAACAAATTTGTACTTGTTAGCGACATTTGAAAAAAACTTTTCTTTTTTCATGTGTATGTCTTTATCCTGTGCTATACATACATCTGCGGCAATAGTTCTCTCTTTACGACGGTATATTTCATAGGATTTGGTATCAGTTCATAACTAAAAGCGACACGAGTTAGCTCTTTATTTCCTAAAATGAAATGAATAAAAATTTTTGCATTATTATATAATTAATAATCTTATCAATAGTTTATTTATTTATATTATTACCTTTATTTATATTATTACCTTAGAGGCGAAATTTATATTATTACCTTTTAAAGTAAAAGCAATCCGCTGAAATAATAATTGCGAATCAACATTAATGAAAGACTAATCTATTACATGAGATGCAGTAGCTGCCAAAGCTAAAGGTTTCACCTTGTAGGTAGCTGATAAGCTTACTTTTGAAAAATTATGGCCAATTATCTTCTCCATTCCCAACTTTCCTCGTTCAAATGCTTGATGACAGTTGATCTCGGGACCCCCTATTATTCCAGTTGATAATGACATCAAAGAGCAATCCGATGGGAATGGATTGTGTTCTTTAAACCAGAATTCCAACTTTGCAATGTCAGTAGTGAGTATTCCTTCCTGCAAAATGTGGAATATTGTGGAATATTAATTAGGTGAACAACCGCTGGCTAGGGTGAATATTAATTAGGTAAGAGGGTGAATACTAATTAGGTGACGCCAACACTATATGATTAGCAAAGGAATTCGCATTAACGAAAATCAGTGACCATGACGCTCTTCATCTTCTCCTGTATACAAAGTAATGTGTGTCTTATATTCTTGACTTTGTACATATCTCAAGATCTGACAGTAACAGTCGAATGCCTCTTCTTTATTAACCATGATTTTTTAACATGCAAAAAGCAGCGGAATGTTATAATTGTTACTTGTAAATGAACCTATGGAATGGGGTGAATAAATTAAGAAATATTTCCCTCTTAATCGACGTAGTTACACATGCAGACATATAGTGAGAATCGAAGACAAAGGGGAATAAAATAAAACCTCATGCATGCGAACAGTAATAATTAAAAAATACGTGTGTTTCACTACATTGTATTTTATAATTGCATAAATTAAAAGTACCCAACCATGATTTAAGATTTAGTTGGATATCACATGCATTTGTAAAGATTGGTACTTTAAAACACACTAGGTGGGGGTGCTGCATACATTTCATTGGCTGGTCACCTGCTCATGATCAAAGCAGGGATTTTAAAATTCCATACCCACTCCATTAAGCTGTAAAACCGTAGGTACTATCCAAGTAGTTTTACTAATATCATCTTCTTGTTTTCACGTACCTAAGTTTTCGGTCGTAAAAGGTCACCAAAATCATTTAAAAATGTCACCTGATGTGGACTAGTGGACATAGAAAACAGCTTAAACCGTAGTTGTGGAGTGTTCGTCGTCGGCTTGGATACGAAAATGAAAAAAAAAATAAGTGAAAAAGAATATGTGTACGGGGTGCCTAACAAGTGGATGTAAACATCAAAACGCGACAACAAAAATTCGTCGTCGGCTTGGATACGAAAATGAAAAAAAAATAAGTGAAAAAGAATATGTGTACGGGGTGCCTAACAAGTGGATGTAAACATCAAAACGCGACAACAAAAATTCGTCGTCGGCTTGGATACGAAAATGAAAAAAAAAATAAGTGAAAAAGAATATGTGTACGGGGTGCCTAACAAGTGGATGTAAACATCAAAACGTGACAACAAAATGTGCCGTCGGCTTGGATTATGAAAAGTGATAAAAAATCTTAAAACATGACAAGTGAACAAAAAATAGTACGGGGTGCCTAACAAGTGGATGTAAACATCAAAACGTGACAACAAAATGTGCCGTCGGCTTGGATTACGAAAAGTGATAAAAAATCTTAAAACATGACAAGTGAACAAAAAATAGTACGGGGTGCCTAACAAGTGGATGTAAACATCAAAACGCGACAACAAAAATTCGTCGTCGGCTTGGATACGAAAATGAAAAAAAATATGTGTACGGGGTGCATAAAAAGCATTTGTATTGTTTGTATTGTCTAACTTTCATTTTGGGATATGTAAAAACAACAAGGTAATCTTATTAGTGGGTATGAACAAAGACGGTTAAGGGCGATAGAAAGCCTAAAAAAAGTGGAAGCAAACATGGTGCTTGCTAATAAAATCCTAACATCGGTTTTGATTACGCAACCGGAAAAAAATCTTAAAACATGACAAGTGAACAAAAAATAGTACGGGGTGCCTAACAAGTGGATGTAAAAATCAAAACGTGACAACAAAATTCACCGTCGGCTTGGATTACGAAAATGAAAAAAAACTCAAGTGAAAAAAAATATGTGTACGGGGCGCCTAAAAAGTCGGTTTTAAAAATCAGACGCGAGAACAAAATGCGCCGTCGGCTTGGATTACGAAAATGAAAAAAAAACTCAAGTGAAAAAAAATATGTGTACGGGGCGCCTAAAAAGTCGGTTTTAAAAATCAGACGCGAGAACAAAATGCGCCGTCGGCTTGGATACGAAAATGAAAAAAACTCAAGTGAAAAAAAAATATGTGTACGGGGTGCCTAACAAGTGGATGTAAACATCAAAACGCGACAACAAAAATTCGTCATCGGCTTGGATACGAAAAAAAAACTAGTGTACAAGAGGTGCTTAAAGCATTTGTATTGTTTGTATTGTCTAACTTTCATTTTGTGATATGCGAAAACAATAAGGTAATCTTAATAAAATAAAAAGTTTAAATAATATTTCAGTTCTTTTCTTAACCCACACCGGACTTTTCTTTGTTGGAACTATCTAAATTAATAACATTGTGTTATTGGTTTAAATAGGTAAACACACATATATTCTAAAATTTAAATTTTTTCCTTTGGGATATATGTCCAAAAACTATATGGTAATCTTAATAAAATAAAAAGTGTAGATAATATTTCAGTTATTTTCTTAACCCACACCCGAGCTTTCTGTGTTGAAACCATTTGAATTAATAAAATTTTATTATTAATTTAAATATTTAAACAAACATATATTCTAAAATATAAATTTTACTTGCATTTAGGAAAATTTACTCACACCTGACTTTCAAAACCAAAAAATTTCCCGAAAGGAAATAATTTTTCAGGTATTTTTAACCCAAAAATGAGTAGACCAAAGATTTCTTTAAAGCAAAGAGTGACTTTTTGCAAAATAATAACCTCTTGATAAAATATTAATCATATACCTCTGAATAAATATTCATGACCACAATTAAACGTAAAAGTGTAGCTACCATATACCGATCGGCTTTTACTCACCACAGCTGTAAATTTTTTGCATTATGCGGAGAAGATACATTCGGCCCGCTAACGTAAAAACCCAGTATAGTTGAGCGAAAACCGATTCTCGATAGTGAATGAAAACGCCATGAGAGTACTTAATAAAATTTTTAGTCAAAGTATTTATTGATTTAAATATTAATTTTCCAAGTCATTTACGAAAATTAAGAAAAGATTTTTTGAATTAATGTTTTAAAAAGAAATATCTTTCTAAAACTAATATTATTTTTATTATTTGACTATTGGAAACAGGGCTACCTTACAGTGAATTTAATCATAAAACAATATAATATTGTTATATATCAATGAAAAGGGAAAAAACATGAACAATTCAAAAATATATATAGCTCATTTTTAAATTCAAAACAAAGGGGGTAGTTTTTTTTTACTAACACATGAATAAAATTAATTTTCCAAGTCATTTATGAAAATTAAGAAAATATTTTTTGAATTAATGTTTTAAAAAGAAATATCTTTCTAAAACTAATATTACTTTTATTATTTGACTATTGGAAACAGGGTAGGTCACTCTTACATTTTTTTATCTATCTAAATTAATAACATTGTGTTATTGATTTAAATAAGTAAACACACATATATTCTAAAATGAAAATTTTTCTTTCGGGATATATGTCCAAAAACTATATGGTAATCTTAATAAAATAAAAAGTTTAGATAATATCTCAGTTTTTTCATAACCCACACCTGACTTTTCTGTGTTGTTTTTTAACTATGTAAATTAATAACATTGTGTTATTGGTTTAAATATGTAAACACACATATATTCTAAAATGAAAATTTTACTTGCATTTTGGGATATGTTCAAAAAAAAATGTTTAGCAATATTAATAAAATACATATTTTAGATAATATGTGGTTTAACCCACACATGACTGCCAAAAACCAAAAAATTTCTTTAAAGCAAAGAATGAAAAACGAGAAATATTAATAAAAAACATTAACAAATAACTGATTATATATACGACACACCTAATCAAAGGACAAACCAGACAAAAGACCGAAAAAGGACGAAATATGTTAAAATATAATAAAACTATGTAAAATTCACTCAAAAAGTGAAAACCAGGTCAAAAACATTGACAAATAACTGATTATATTTACGACAGACATAATCAAAGGACAAACGAGATGAAAGACCGAAAATCGGTGAACGATGTTAAAATATAATAAAACTATGTAAAATTCACTCAAAAATAGGAAAACCAACAAAAAACATTGGAAAATAAGGGATTATATATTCGATGGACGTAATCAAAGAAAAACGAGACAAAGAGGCCAAAAATATGCTAAAATACAAAAAAACTATGTAAAATTCACTCAAAAGTAGGAAAACCGACCAAAAACATTGGTAAATAACGGATTATATATCCGATAGACGTAATCAAAGTAAACGAGACAGAGACCGAAAATATGCTAAAATACAAAAAAAACTGTAAAAATATACTCAAAAAAGTGAAAAAAACAAACCAAAAAAAAAACATTGACAAATAACTGATTATATATTATTCGACAGACATAATCGGACAAACGAGTCAAAATGACCAACAACCAGTGATATATGATAAAATATAATAAAACTATGTAAAATTCGCTAAAAAAAACGAGGAAAACCAACCAAAATAATTGGAAAATAATTGAGTATATATGCGAAGGATGTAATTAAAGGTCAAACGAGACTAAAGAGCGAAAATCGGCGAACTATGTTAAAATATAACAAAACTATGTAAAATTCACTCAAAAACGCGTAAAACCAATCAAAAAACATTGACAAATAACTGATTTGAGTAACAAAACCAAAAATTTCTTTAAAGCAAAGAGTGAAAAACGAGTAAAACCAACCAAAAAACATTGACAAATAACTGATTATATATCCGACAGACGTTATCAAAGGACAAACGAGACAAAAGACTGAAAAATCGGTGAATGATGTTAAAATATAATAAAACTTTGTAAAATTCACTCAAAACGAGTAAAACCAACAAAAAACTTTGACAAATAACTGTTTATGTATCCGACAGACGTTATCAAAGGACAAACGAGACAAAAAGACCGAAATTTGGCGAGCGATGTTAAAATATAATAAAACATTGTAAAATTCACTCAAAACGAGGAAAACCAACCAAAAGCCTTGAGAAATAACTGAGTATATATCCAACGGATGTAATCAAAGAAAAAACGAGACAAAAAGACTGAAAATATGGTAAAATACAATAAAACTGTGAAAAATGTCTCAAATACGTGAAAACCCGGTCAAAAACATTGACAAATAACTGATTTTATTTACGACAGACGAAATCAAAGGACAAACGAAACAAAAGACCAAAAATCGGTGAACTATGTTAACACATAATAAAACTATGTAAAATTCACTTAAAAACGAGTAAAACCAACGAAAAAATAATTGATTATATTATACGACAGACGTAATCAAAGGACAAATTAGACAAAAAGACCGAAAATTAGTGAACTATATTATAATATAATAAAACTATGTAAAATTCACTCATAAACAAGTAAACCCAATCAAAAACATTGACAAATAACTGATTTGAGTTGCAAAACGAAAAAATTTCTTTAGAGCAAAGAGTGAAGAACGAGTAAGATCAACCAAAAAAACATTGATAAATAACTGATTACGTATCCCACACACGTAATCAAAGGACAAACGAACCAAAGACCGAAAATTGGCAAACGATGTTAAAATATAATAAAACTATGTAAAATTCACTCAAAACGAGGAAAACCAACCAAAAACATTGGAAAATAACTGATTATATAGTCGACGGACGTTATCAAAGGACAAACGAGACAAAAGACCGAAAATCGGCGAACTATGTTAAAATATAATGAAACTATGTAAAATTCACTTAAAATGAGTAAAACCAACCAAAAAAACATTGACAAATAACTGATTATATATTATTCGACAGACATAATCAGACAAACGAGTCAAAAGACCTAAAATATGGTAAAATACAATAAAACTGTGAAAAATGTCTCAAATACGTGAAAACCCGGTCAAAAACATTAACAAATAACTGAATATATTTACGACAGACGAAATAAAAGGACAAACGAAACAAAACGACCACAAATCGGTGAACTATGTTAACACATAATAAAATTATTTAAAATTCACTTAAAAACAAGTAAAACCAATGAAAAAACATTGACAAATTACTGATTATAGATACGACAGACGTAACCAAAACAGAAATGAGACAGAAAGACCAAAAGTTGGTGAACTATGTTATAATATAATAAAACTATGTAAAATTCACTCATCAACGAGTAAACCCAATCAAAAACATTGACAAATAACTGATTTGAGTTGCAAAACCAAATAATTTCTTTAAAGCAAAAAGTGAAAAACGAGTAAAACCAACCAAAAAAAAAACATTGATAAATAACTGATTACGTATCCGACACGTAATCAAAGGACAAACGAACCAAAGACCGAAAATTGGCAAACGATGTTAAAATATAATAAAACTATGTAAAATTCACTCAAAAATAGGAAAACCAACAAAAAACATTGGAAAATAAAGGATTATATTATATATCCGATGGACGTAACCAAAGAAAAACGAGACAAAGAGGTCAAAAAATATGCTAAAATACAAAAAAAACTATGTAAAATTCACTCAAAAGTAGGAAAACCGACCAAAAACGTTGGTAAATAACGGATTATATATCCAATGGACGTAATCAAAGTAAACGAGACAAAGAGACCGAAAATATGCTAAAATACAAAAAAAACTGTAAAAATATACTCAAAAAAGTGAAAAAAAAAACGAACCAAAAAAAACATTGACAAATAACTGATTATATATTATTCGACAGACATAATCAGACAAACGAGTCAAAATGACCAACAACCAGTGAAATATGATAAAATATAATAAAACTATGTAAAATTCGCTAAAAAAAACGAGGAAAACCAAACAAAATAATTGGAAAATAACTGATTATATATGCGAAGGATGTAATTAAAGGTCAAACGAGACTAAAGAGCGAAAATCGACGAACTATGTTAAAATATAACAAAACTATGTAAAATTCATTCAAAAACGCGTAAAACCAATCAAAAAACATTGACAAATAACTGATTTGAGTAACAAAACCAAAAATTTCTTTAAAGCAAAGAGTGAAAAACGAGTAAAACCAACCAAAAAACATTGATAAATAACTGATTATATATCCGACAGACATTATCAAAGGACAAACGAGACAAAAGACTGAAAAATCGGTGAATGATGTTAAAATATAATAAAACTTTGTAAAATTCACTCAAAACGAGTAAAACCAAGAAAAAAACTTTGACAAATAACTGATTATGTATCCGACAGACGTTATCAAAGGACAAACGAGACAAAAGACCGAAATTCGGCGAGCGATGTTAAAATATAATAAAACTTTGTAAAATTCACTCAAAACGAGGAAAACCAACCAAAAGCATCGAGAAATAACTGATTATATATCCAACGGATGTAATCAAAGAAAAAACGAGACAAAAAGACCTAAAATATGGTAAAATACAATAAAACTGTGAAAAATGTCTCAAATACGTGAAAACCCAGTCAAAAACATTGACAAATAACTGATTATATATACGACAGACGTAATCAAAGGACAAATTAGACAAAAAGACCGAAAATTAGTGAACTATATTATAATATAATAAAACTATGTAAACCCAATCCAAAACATTGACAAATAACTGATTTGAGTTGCAAAACGAAAAAATTTCTTTAAAGCAAAGAGTGAAAAACGAGTAAAACCAACAAAAAAAAAACATTGATAAATAACTGATTACGTATCCGACACACGTAATCAAAGGACAAACGAACCAAAGACCGAAAATTGGCAAACGATGTTAAAATATAATAAAAACTATGTAAAATTCACTCAAAACGAGGAAAACCAACCAAAAACATTGGAAAATAGCTGATTATATAGTCGACGGACGTTATCAAAGGACAAACGAGACAAAAGACCGAAAATTGGCGAACTATGTTAAAATATAATGAAACTATGTAAAATTCACTTAAAATGAGTAAAACCAACCAAAAAAACATTGACAAATAACTGATTATATATTATTCGACAGACATAATCAGACAAACGAGTCAAAAAGACCTAAAATATGGTAAAATACAATAAAACTGTGAAAGATGTCTCAAATACGTGAAAACCCGGTCAAAAACATTAACAAATAACTGAACATATTTACGACAGACGAAATAAAAGACAAACGAAACAAAACGACCAAAAATCGGTGAATTATGTTAACACATAATAAAATTATTTAAAATTCACTTAAAAACGAGTAAAACCAATGAAAAAACATTGACAAATAACTGATTATATATACGACAGACGTAATCAAAACAGAAATGAGACAGAAAGACCAAAAATTGGTGAACTATGTTATAATATAATAAGTCTATGTAAAATTCACTCATAAACGAGTAAACCCAATCAAAAACATTGACAAATAACTGATTTGAGTTGCAAAACCAAATAATTTCTTTAAAGCAAAAAGTGAAAAACGAGTAAAACCAACCAAAAGAAAAACATTGATAAATAACTGATTACGTATCCGACACGTAATCAAAGGACAAACGAACCAAAGGCCGAAAATTGGCAAACGATGTTAAAATATAATAAAACTATGTAAAATTCACTCAAAAACGAGGAAAACTAACCAAAAACATTGTATAATTACTGAATATATATCCAATGGATGTAATCAAAGAAAAAACGAGGCAAAAAAAAGTCCGAAGATACGCTAAAACACAATAAAACTAAAAATTATACTCAAAAACGTGAAAACCCGGTCAAAAACAATGACAAATAACTGATTATATTTACGACAGACACAATCAAAATACAAACAAGACAAAAGACCGAACATCGGTGAACTATTTTAAAACATAATAAATTATTTAAAATTCACTTAAAAAACAAGTAAACCCAATCAAAAACATTGACAAATAATTGATTATATATATATATATATATTAGACAGTAATGAGCACTCACACTAATAACCGGCAAAACTAATAACTTGTGAGATAAAAAGAGATGAAACTGGTAGAAGTGGAAATTATCGTTATAAACGAATTATTTGTCAATGTTTTTGATTGGGTTTACTTGTTTTTTAAGTGAATTTTAAATAATTTATTATGTTTTAAAATAGTTCACCGATGTTCGGTCTTTTGTCTTGTTTGTATTTTGATTGTGTCTGTCGTAAATATAATCAGTTATTTGTCATTGTTTTTGACCGGGTTTTCACGTTTTTGAGTATAATTTTTAGTTTTATTGTGTTTTAGCGTATCTTCGGACTTTTTTTTTGCCTCGTTTTTTCTTTGATTACATCCATTGGATATATATTCAGTAATTATACAATGTTTTTGGTTAGTTTTCCTCGTTTTTGAGTGAATTTTACATAGTTTTATTATATTTTAACATCGTTTGCCAATTTTCGGCCTTTGGTTCGTTTGTCCTTTGATTACGTGTCGGATACGTAATCAGTTATTTATCAATGTTTTTTTTTTTGGTTGGTTTTACTCGTTTTTCACTTTTTGCTTTAAAGAAATTATTTGGTTTTGCAACTCAAATCAGTTATTTGTCAATGTTTTTGATTGGGTTTACTCGTTTATGAGTGAATTTTACATAGATTTATTATATTATAACATAGTTCACCAATTTTTGGTCTTTCTGTCTCATTTCTGTTTTGATTACGTCTGTCGTATATATAATCAGTTATTTGTCAATGTTTTTTCATTGGTTTTACTCGTTTTTAAGTGAATTTTAAATAATTTTATTATGTGTTAACATAATTCACCGATTTTTGGTCGTTTTGTTTCGTTTGTCTTTTATTTCATCTGTCGTAAATATGTTCAGTTATTTGTTAATGTTTTTGACCGGGTTTTCACGTATTTGAGACATCTTTCACAGTTTTATTGTATTTTACCATATTTTAGGTCTTTTTGACTCGTTTGTCTGATTATGTCTGTCGAATAATATATAATCAGTTATTTGTCAATGTTTTTTTGGTTGGTTTTACTCATTTTAAGTGAATTTTACATAGTTTCATTATATTTTAACATAGTTCGCCAATTTTCGGTCTTTTGTCTCGTTTGTCCTTTGATAACGTCCGTCGACTATATAATCAGCTATTTTCCAATGTTTTTGGTTGGTTTTCCTCGTTTTGAGTGAATTTTACATAGTTTTTATTATATTTTAACATCGTTTGCCAATTTTCGGTCTTTGGTTCGTTTGTCCTTTGATTACGTGTGTCGGATACGTAATCAGTTATTTATCAATGTTTTTTTTTGTTGGTTTTACTCGTTTTTCACTCTTTGCTTTAAAGAAATTTTTTCGTTTTGCAACTCAAATCAGTTATTTGTCAATGTTTTGGATTGGGTTTACATAGTTTTATTATATTATAATATAGTTCACTAATTTTCGGTCTTTTTGTCTAATTTGTCCTTTGATTACGTCTGTCGTATATATAATCAGTTATTTGTCAATGTTTTTGACTGGGTTTTCACGTATTTGAGACATTTTTCACAGTTTTATTGTATTTTACCATATTTTAGGTCTTTTTGTCTCGTTTTTTCTTTGATTACATCCGTTGGATATATAATCAGTTATTTCTCGATGCTTTTGGTTGGTTTTCCTCGTTTTGAGTGAATTTTACAAAGTTTTATTATATTTTAACATCGCTCGCCGAATTTCGGTCTTTTGTCTCGTTTGTCCTTTGATAACGTCTGTCGGATACATAATCAGTTATTTGTCAAAGTTTTTTTCTTGGTTTTACTCGTTTTGAGTGAATTTTACAAAGTTTTATTATATTTTAACATCATTCACCGATTTTTCAGTCTTTTGTCTCGTTTGTCCTTTGATAATGTCTGTCGGATATATAATCAGTTATTTATCAATGTTTTTTGGTTGGTTTTACTCGTTTTTCACTCTTTGCTTTAAAGAAATTTTTGGTTGTGTTACTCAAATCAGTTATTTGTCAATGTTTTTTGATTGGTTTTACGCGTTTTTGAATGAATTTTACATAGTTTTGTTATATTTTAACATAGTTCGTCGATTTTCGCTCTTTAGTCTCGTTTGACCTTTAATTACATCCTTCGCATATATAATCAGTTATTTTCCAATTATTTTGTTTGGTTTTCCTCGTTTTTTTTAGCGAATTTTACATAGTTTTATTATATTTTATCATATTTCACTGGTTGTTGGTCATTTTGACTCGTTTGTCTGATTATGTCTGTCGAATAATATATAATCAGTTATTTGTCAATGTTTTTTTTGGTTCGTTTTTTTTTCACTTTTTTGAGTATATTTTTACAGTTTTTTTTGTATTTTAGCATATTTTCGGTCTCTTTGTCTCGTTTACTTTGATTACGTCCATCGGATATATAATCCGTTATTTACCAACGTTTTTGGTCGGTTTTCCTACTTTTGAGTGAATTTTACATAGTTTTTTTGTATTTTAGCATATTTTTTGACCTCTTTGTCTCGTTTTTCTTTGGTTACGTCCATCGGATATATAATATAATCCTTTATTTTCCAATGTTTTTTGTTGGTTTTCCTATTTTTGAGTGAATTTTACATAGTTTTATTATATTTTAACATCGTTTGCCAATTTTCGGTCTTTGGTTCGTTTGTCCTTTGATTACGTGTCGGATACGTAATCAGTTATTTATCAATGTTTTTTTTTTGGTTGGTTTTACTCGTTTTTCACTTTTTGCTTTAAAGAAATTATTTGGTTTTGCAACTCAAATCAGTTATTTGTCAATGTTTTTGATTGGGTTTACTCGTTGATGAGTGAATTTTACATAGTTTTATTATATTATAACATAGTTCACCAACTTTTGGTCTTTCTGTCTCATTTCTGTTTTGGTTACGTCTGTCGTATCTATAATCAGTAATTTGTCAATGTTTTTTCATTGGTTTTACTTGTTTTTAAGTGAATTTTAAATAATTTTATTATGTGTTAACATAGTTCACCGATTTGTGGTCGTTTTGTTTCGTTTGTCCTTTTATTTCGTCTGTCGTAAATATATTCAGTTATTTGTTAATGTTTTTGACCGGGTTTTCACGTATTTGAGACATTTTTCACAGTTTTATTGTATTTTACCATATTTTAGGTCTTTTGACTCGTTTGTCTGATTATGTCTGTCGAATAATATATAATCAGTTATTTGTCAATGTTTTTTTGGTTGGTTTTACTCATTTTAAGTGAATTTTACATAGTTTCATTATATTTTAACATAGTTCGCCGATTTTCGGTCTTTTGTCTCGTTTGTCCTTTGATAACGTCCGTCGACTATATAATCAGTTATTTTCCAATGTTTTTGGTTGGTTTTCCTCGTTTTGAGTGAATTTTACATAGTTTTATTATATTTTAACATCGTTTGCCAATTTTCGGTCTTTGGTTCGTTTGTCCTTTGATTACGTGTGTGGGATACGTAATCAGTTATTTATCAATGTTTTTTTGGTTGATCTTACTCGTTCTTCACTCTTTGCTCTAAAGAAATTTTTTCGTTTTGCAACTCAAATCAGTTATTTGTCAATGTTTTTGATTGGGTTTACTTGTTTATGAGTGAATTTTACATAGTTTTATTATATTATAATATAGTTCACTAATTTTCGGTCTTTTTGTCTAATTTGTCCTTTGATTACGTCTGTCGTATAATATAATCAATTATTTTTTCGTTGGTTTTACTCGTTTTTAAGTGAATTTTACATAGTTTTATTATGTGTTAACATAGTTCACCGATTTTTGGTCTTTTGTTTCGTTTGTCCTTTGATTTCGTCTGTCGTAAATAAAATCAGTTATTTGTCAATGTTTTTGACCGGGTTTTCACGTATTTGAGACATTTTTCACAGTTTTATTGTATTTTACCATATTTTCAGTCTTTTTGTCTCGTTTTTTCTTTGATTACATCCGTTGGATATATACTCAGTTATTTCTCAAGGCTTTTGGTTGGTTTTCCTCGTTTTGAGTGAATTTTACAATGTTTTATTATATTTTAACATCGCTCGCCAAATTTCGGTCTTTTTGTCTCGTTTGTCCTTTGATAACGTCTGTCGGATACATAAACAGTTATTTGTCAAAGTTTTTTGTTGGTTTTACTCGTTTTGAGTGAATTTTACAAAGTTTTATTATATTTTAACATCATTCACCGATTTTTCAGTCTTTTGTCTCGTTTGTCCTTTGATAACGTCTGTCGGATATATAATCAGTTATTTGTCAATGTTTTTTGGTTGGTTTTACTCGTTTTTCACTCTTTGCTTTAAAGAAATTTTTGGTTTTGTTACTCAAATCAGTTATTTGTCAATGTTTTTTGATTGGTTTTACGCGTTTTTGAGTGAATTTTACATAGTTTTGTTATATTTTAACATAGTTCGCCGATTTTCGCTCTTTAGTCTCGTTTGACCTTTAATTACATCCTTCGCATATATACTCAATTATTTTCCAATTATTTTGGTTGGTTTTCCTCGTTTTTTTTAGCGAATTTTACATAGTTTTATTATATTTTATCATATATCACTGGTTGTTGGTCATTTTGACTCGTTTGTCTGATTATGTCTGTCGAATAATATATAATCAGTTATTTGTCAATGTTTTTTTTTGGTTTGTTTTTTTCACTTTTTTGAGTATATTTTTACAGTTTTTTTTGTATTTTAGCATATTTTCGGTCTCTGTCTCGTTTACTTTGATTACGTCTATCGGATATATAATCCGTTATTTACCAATGTTTTTGGTCGGTTTTCCTACTTTTGAGTGAATTTTACATAGTTTTTTTGTATTTTAGCATATTTTTGGCCTCTTTGTCTCGTTTTTCTTTGATTACGTCCATCGAATATATAATCCCTTATTTTCCAATGTTTTTTGTTGGTTTTCCTATTTTTGATTGAATTTTACATAGTTTTATTATATTTTAACATCGTTCACCGATTTTCGGTCTTTCATCTCGTTTGTCCTTTGATTATGTCTGTCGTAAATATAATCAGTTATTTGTCAATGTTTTTGACCTGGTTTTCACTTTTTGAGTGAATTTTACATAGTTTTATTATATTTTAACATATTTCGTCCTTTTTCGGTCTTTTGTCTGGTTTGTCCTTTGATTACGTCTGTCGTATAATATAATCAATTATTTTTTCGTTGGTTTTACTCGTTTTTAAGTGAATTTTACATAGTTTTATTATGTGTTAACATAGTTCACCGATTTTTGGTCTTTTGTTTCGTTTGTCCTTTGATTTCGTCTGTCGTATATATAATCAGTTATTTGTTAATGTTTTTTATTAATATTTCTCGTTTTTCATTCTTTGCTTTAAAGAAATTTTTTGGTTTTTGGCAGTCATGTGTGGGTTAAACCACATATTATCTAAAATATGTATTTTATTAATATTGCTAAACATTTTTTTTTGAACATATCCCAAAATGCAAGTAAAATTTTCATTTTAGAATATATGTGTGTTTACATATTTAAACCAATAACACAATGTTATTAATTTACATAGTTAAAAAACAACACAGAAAAGTCAGGTGTGGGTTATGAAAAAACTGAGATATTATCTAAACTTTTTATTTTATTAAGATTACCATATAGTTTTTGGACATATATCCCGAAAGAAAAATTTTCATTTTAGAATATATGTGTGTTTACTTATTTAAATCAATAACACAATGTTATTAATTTAGATAGATAAAAAAATGTAAGAGTGACCTACCCTGTTTCCAATAGTCAAATAATAAAAGTAATATTAGTTTTAGAAAGATATTTCTTTTTAAAACATTAATTCAAAAAATATTTTCTTAATTTTCATAAATGACTTGGAAAATTAATTTTATTCATGTGTTAGTAAAAAAAAAACTACCCCCTTTGTTTTGAATTTAAAAATGAGCTATATATATTTTTGAATTGTTCATGTTTTTTCCCTTTTCATTGATATATAACAATATTATATTGTTTTATGATTAAATTCACTGTAAGGTAGCCCTGTTTCCAATAGTCAAATAATAAAAATAATATTAGTTTTAGAAAGATATTTCTTTTTAAAACATTAATTCAAAAAATCTTTTCTTAATTTTCGTAAATGACTTGGAAAATTAATATTTAAATCAATAAATACTTTGACTAAAAATTTTATTAAGTACTCTCATGGCGTTTTCATTCACTATCGAGAATCGGTTTTCGCTCAACTATACTGGGTTTTTACGTTAGCGGGCCGAATGTATCTTCTCCGCATAATGCAAAAAATTTACAGCTGTGGTGAGTAAAAGCCGATCGGTATATGGTAGCTACACTTTTACGTTTAATTGTGGTCATGAATATTTATTCAGAGGTATATGATTAATATTTTATCAAGAGGTTATTATTTTGCAAAAAGTCACTCTTTGCTTTAAAGAAATCTTTGGTCTACTCATTTTTGGGTTAAAAAATACCTGAAAAATTATTTCCTTTCGGGAAATTTTTTGGTTTTGAAAGTCAGGTGTGAGTTAATTTTCCTAAATGCAAGTAAAATTTATATTTTAGAATATATGTTTGTTTAAATATTTAAATTAATAATAAAATTTTATTAATTCAAATGGTTTCAACACAGAAAGCTCGGGTGTGGGTTAAGAAAATAACTGAAATATTATCTACACTTTTTATTTTATTAAGATTACCATATAGTTTTTGGACATATATCCCAAAGGAAAAAATTTAAATTTTAGAATATATGTGTGTTTACCTATTTAAACCAATAACACAATGTTATTAATTTAGATAGTTCCAACAAAGAAAAGTCCGGTGTGGGTTAAGAAAAGAACTGAAATATTATTTAAACTTTTTATTTTATTAAGATTACCTTATTGTTTTCGCATATCACAAAATGAAAGTTAGACAATACAAACAATACAAATGCTTTAAGCACCTCTTGTACACTAGTTTTTTTTTCGTATCCAAGCCGATGACGAATTTTTGTTGTCGCGTTTTGATGTTTACATCCACTTGTTAGGCACCCCGTACACATATTTTTTTTTCACTTGAGTTTTTTTCATTTTCGTATCCAAGCCGACGGCGCATTTTGTTCTCGCGTCTGATTTTTAAAACCGACTTTTTAGGCGCCCCGTACACATATTTTTTTTCACTTGAGTTTTTTTTTCATTTTCGTAATCCAAGCCGACGGCGCATTTTGTTCTCGCGTCTGATTTTTAAAACCGACTTTTTAGGCGCCCCGTACACATATTTTTTTTCACTTGAGTTTTTTTTCATTTTCGTAATCCAAGCCGACGGTGAATTTTGTTGTCACGTTTTGATTTTTACATCCACTTGTTAGGCACCCCGTACTATTTTTTGTTCACTTGTCATGTTTTAAGATTTTTTTCCGGTTGCGTAATCAAAACCGATGTTAGGATTTTATTAGCAAGCACCATGTTTGCTTCCACTTTTTTTAGGCTTTCTATCGCCCTTAACCGTCTTTGTTCATACCCACTAATAAGATTACCTTGTTGTTTTTACATATCCCAAAATGAAAGTTAGACAATACAAACAATACAAATGCTTTTTATGCACCCCGTACACATATTTTTTTTCATTTTCGTATCCAAGCCGACGACGAATTTTTGTTGTCGCGTTTTGATGTTTACATCCACTTGTTAGGCACCCCGTACTATTTTTTGTTCACTTGTCATGTTTTAAGATTTTTTATCACTTTTCGTAATCCAAGCCGACGGCACATTTTGTTGTCACGTTTTGATGTTTACATCCACTTGTTAGGCACCCCGTACTATTTTTTGTTCACTTGTCATGTTTTAAGATTTTTTATCACTTTTCATAATCCAAGCCGACGGCACATTTTGTTGTCACGTTTTGATGTTTACATCCACTTGTTAGGCACCCCGTACACATATTCTTTTTCACTTATTTTTTTTTTCATTTTCGTATCCAAGCCGACGACGAATTTTTGTTGTCGCGTTTTGATGTTTACATCCACTTGTTAGGCACCCCGTACACATATTCTTTTTCACTTATTTTTTTTTCATTTTCGTATCCAAGCCGACGACGAATTTTTGTTGTCGCGTTTTGATGTTTACATCCACTTGTTAGGCACCCCGTACACATATTCTTTTTCACTTATTTTTTTTTTTCATTTTCGTATCCAAGCCGACGACGAACACTCCACAACTACGGTTTAAGCTGTTTTCTATGTCCACTAGTCCACATCAGGTGACATTTTTAAATGATTTTGGTGACCTTTTACGACCGAAAACTTAGGTACGTGAAAACAAGAAGATGATATTAGTAAAACTACTTGGATAGTACCTACGGTTTTACAGCTTAATGGAGTGGGTATGGAATTTTAAAATCCCTGCTTTGATCATGAGCAGGTGACCAGCCAATGAAATGTATGCAGCACCCCCACCTAGTGTGTTTTAAAGTACCAATCTTTACAAATGCATGTGATATCCAACTAAATCTTAAATCATGGTTGGGTACTTTTAATTTATGCAATTATAAAATACAATGTAGTGAAACACACGTATTTTTTAATTATTACTGTTCGCATGCATGAGGTTTTATTTTATTCCCCTTTGTCTTCGATTCTCACTATATGTCTGCATGTGTAACTACGTCGATTAAGAGGGAAATATTTCTTAATTTATTCACCCCATTCCATAGGTTCATTTACAAGTAACAATTATAACATTCCGCTGCTTTTTGCATGTTAAAAAATCATGGTTAATAAAGAAGAGGCATTCGACTGTTACTGTCAGATCTTGAGATATGTACAAAGTCAAGAATATAAGACACACATTACTTTGTATACAGGAGAAGATGAAGAGCGTCATGGTCACTGATTTTCGTTAATGCGAATTCCTTTGCTAATCATATAGTGTTGGCGTCACCTAATTAGTATTCACCCTCTTACCTAATTAATATTCACCCTAGCCAGCGGTTGTTCACCTAATTAATATTCCACAATATTCCACATTTTGCAGGAAGGAATACTCACTACTAATGTCATCATTATCTTTGTTAATCATACTTTTGGAGAGGTCAACGTGTTGTTCGCTACTGTGAGATATTAAATTGACATAATTTTCAAGACATAGCATGACGTTAAAAGAGGATAGCATTGCTAATAAATAGCGAGCAATGTAACACCTGGTCCATGTTTAAGGTCTGTACCAAAAAACCTGTTTAAAGTTTGTTCTATAACCATATCGCTCCAAACGCTAGACCACGCTTTATCAGATCGACGAATCGTGAAAAATCCCTCTTCAGTAAACTGACGATATTCTTCATCTCCCATCGTGAGTTTCAAGTCGCTCATGTCTTGAAGATAGAGTTGGGCACTTTTTACGTAAGCAAAATGACCACTTGCATGGAATATTGGTAGCATTTCTCTTACGCATAGTAAATGCAATTTCCAGTCTCCAAGATGCTCGGCTTCGATGTATTGTAAAGCCACAGATATTAGTTTAAAAGAATGCACCCATAATTTTGCAGTGGAACTTCCTTTTTCAAGCACTTCGATGCGCAAGACAAATAGTTCCAACAAAAATGTTTAATTATTGTGTCACACTTAATTTTAGCACTAAAATATAAAAACGGTTTATTAATAATTATTTGATAAGTGGGTTTGCAGAAAAATTAAAAATTATTACCTCAAGAATAAATCATCATCAACTTGTGGATCGAAAGATGAAAGTAGTGCTTTAATATTTTCTTTGACATCATCTGCTATTTTAATTGATTGGCATATTAGTGAAGCTAGTGCCGTGAATGTTAATATATGAGCCCCTAATGCTCTTGCATACGCATGACCAGTTATCATTTTTTTACAGAGTCTGCTGCGTATATTGTTGTACACAAATCTTGTAGGCCACTGCCATTCATTATGTATCCTACGGCTCCTAAATAAGACATTAAAAGGTGGATGCCACTCAAACGGACTACTACATTTCTAGTGTCTCATTTTCAGAAACAATAGCTCTAGCTTTTATGTATAGTGACTGGTCAAAAGTCACGAAACAAGTTTTCTGCTTTAAGTCATCGCATTCTTTTTTAGCATAATACAGAGCCGTATTTAATTTTGGCAAGTTTGATAGAGGCGAATTAATAAATGGCAAACACTTTACATGTGATTGCTGGAATGTAATATCTCTTGACAAATTTTCCATAAACCCTTTCCACGTGGGTAGTATTGATACTAAGTGATTTACCCCATATACAGGGTGTCCCGAAAAGAATGGTCATAAATTATACCACACATTCTACGGTCAAAAATAGTTCGATTGAACCTAACTTACCTTAATACAAATGTGCTCATAAAAAAAGTTACAGCCCTTTAAAGTTACAAAATGAAAATCGATTTTTTTCAATATATCGAAAACTATTAGAGATTTTTTATTGAAAATTGACATGTATCATTCTTATGGCAGTAACATCTTAAAACAAAATTATAGTGAAGTTTGTCCACCCCATAAAAATTTTATGGGGGTTTTGTTCCCTTAAACCCCCCCATACTTTTGTATACGTTCCAATTAATTCATTATTGTGGTATCATTAGTTAAACACAACGTTTTTAAAACTTTTTTGCCTCTTAGTATTTTTTCAATAAGCAAGTTTTTATCGAGATTCGGCTTCTTTTTTAATATATTTACATAAAAATTTTATGGGGGTTTTGTCCCTTTAAACCCCCCAAATATTTGTGTACGTTCCAATTACACTATTATTGTGATACCATTAGTTAAAAACAGTATTTTTAAAACTTTTTTGCCTCTTACTCTTTTTTTGACAAATCACCTTTTATCGAGATATGACTTCTTTTTCAAAATATACCTAAAAAATGTAAATTATAAATACATTTTCAGATTAACAGGTCTCTATAATCGTACTTAACTATCCATATACAAATATGTGGTGGATTCGACAAATATTCAAAATAGCTCGATAAACACTGGCTTATCAAAAAAGTACTAAGAGGCAAAAAAGTTTCAAAAACATTTTGTTTAACTAATGGTGTGACAATAATAATATAATTGGAAGGTACACAAAAGTTTGGGGGGGTTTAAAGGAACAAAACCCCATAAAATTTTTATGGGGTGCACAAATTTCACTTTAATTTTTTTTTAATATGTTGCTGCCATAAGAATGCCACACGTCCATTTTCAATGAAAAATCTCGAAGGGTTTTCGATATATGAAAAAAAATCGATTTTCATTTTGTAAATTCAAAGGGCTGTAACTTTTTTTGTGTGCACTATTGTATATAGGTAAGTGAGGTTCGATCAACATATTTTTGACCCCAGAATCTGTGGTATAATTTATGACCATTCTTTTCGGGACACCCTGTATATGCCGCGTATAGAGGTGTTAATAACGACAGCTTTCCATAAATTACGGTATCTACATTTTTTAAATGTAATTTTGCTCAGCTTTTCTTCCTTCTGTGGGTGATAAGGAGTAAAAGTAATAGTCTTTTTATTTTCTACTCCTGCAGCTGATGGCATTCTAGTACTTTTTATGGTCCCACCTGTATATTGCATACTTGATTCTGTAGTGTATACCGCAATTCTTCCTAAACAATGAAAGGTTTCATTGCCATCCAATGTTTAGACATTATGGTCCGTATTGTCAAAAATGTGTTGAACAAGCGTTTCATCTTGTATACTCATTTTTGGAGGATCTACTATAGTGAAAGCTTCGTATAATCTTAACAGATAATAACTTGACGAAATACCAAGTTTAGATAACAAATCAATAACTAGCTGGGACCCAGTTTTTTTGTAGATATAAGTCCCTACAGATAGCTGAAGAGGCGAAACAAATGATGGACGCAATACCGATAACATTATATGTGCTATGTTATCTCGCTTGATGTATTTTTCGTTGATCTTATATTCCTCATCCAATTGTTTTATTTTTAGAATTTCTTCCAGAGATTCAGTGAACATTGGTGGAATACTTGATTTAACGGAATCCAAAAACTTAAAAGCTGGTGGATATGACTTTGTTTCCAAAGGAAATGTTTTTATTTCC
Organism: Diabrotica virgifera virgifera; assembly: GCF_917563875.1. Classification (NCBI taxonomy): domain Eukaryota; kingdom Metazoa; phylum Arthropoda; class Insecta; order Coleoptera; family Chrysomelidae; genus Diabrotica; species Diabrotica virgifera. The sequence continues at coordinate 119,704,527 of NC_065451.1, read as the reverse complement.
TCCTTTATTAAAGAGGCTGCAATTTTGATGATCTTTTTTTTAAGTGCGTCATTTGAACGATCAACGTACCATTCCAGAGCAGTGATATCAGCTAAATTTATTGCCTGATAATATACGGAGAAAGATTCCATGAATAAACGCACAGATATAGACAATCTCAGCATTATATATCACTCCTTACTTCTTAACAACCCATAATCCCAGTCAGTTATTGAAATTCCAAATTATTGTTCATGAATAATTCCGTTCAAAGCATGGCCTAAAACCTATGTTTTTATTTCATCCAAAAAGTTCCCACCTATGAACCTTCGATATTTGGTTTGGTAATGAAAGTTTCCTATTTTCATTTCATCCCAACTTCTGTTTCCAACATGGCATACTAACTCCATGTCTGGTGGTTAGTAACCTACTATCATGAGGCAAGTAATTCAGTATTTTTTTATAACTAACATTTAATTAATCCTAACCTATTTTAGGTTAATGGATTTCACCTAAAACTAGATACCATCAAATTAGATTAGATTATTTTGCTGCAGTTTAAATGTAAATCCGTTACTTTTCAACAGTATTGTCATTTTTTAAACGATAGGTTCTTCATTTGGAGGCTTTTTGTGACAACATGCTTTACTTCCATTTTTAAAGTGCTCGTAATATTAGCTCTATGCTTTTCATGCTATACTTAGAAGGTTACCGAAGGGGGTTGGATGAGAATTTTGATTTAAAACACATCCAGTATTTTGTTAGAGTCGCATGCCGTTTCATCATTATCTGTGAACCAACGGTTGTTTTTTACCTAAAACTTTTTTGGCGTTTTTTTATCTTTTCCACATTACAGCAAATAATTGTGTTAAATTGATTATTCTAACTCTATCAAATGGGAAACAATTTTTTTTCTTCTCCTGGCCTCATGGTTCAACCAATTTTTGTAATTGTAACTTTGAAACTTTTAGTTTTGTGACTTTTTTGGCTTTTTACTTTAGCATAAGAAATTTTAATGTATTTTTTAGCTACTAAGTTTATAACGTCAAAAACCGTTGTTATGCCATTGTTTTTTACATCTTTATGTTAACTTCACAATCATTTTAGAACTGATGAAGTGCAGCAATACTGCACGAAACGTATTCTATTAAAAAGATTGAAATAGTTTGATCATTTTTTATTTCTCCTTGACTGATAACCTCAATTACAGTGAGATTTTCTCCTCACTCACTTTTTACATTTAAATATTATACAGTCGTACTCCTTGATATGTCTTTTTTAGGAGGTTTTTTCCACAACATCAGATTGGAATATGGAGATAACAATGTCATATCTTTAAAACAGTGGTCCAAATTATGTCACAAATTAGCGAAACTTGAGGCTAGAAGACTTTTCTTGTTGGAATGCCGGAGAAGAAAGCAAACACCTACTTTTATTAAAAACCAGATTGATAGAGTAGTTAACACAACCTTCAGAGCAACCAGAGGTTCCGTTAGAAGCAGGGTAGACAACTTTGAATCTCAGGTGAGGGTGCGACTCCTTAATATTTCTATTCACTCAGTTCATCATGACATTAAAACCATCACCCAAAAAATCCAGTCTATTACTTCCTGTCTTAGGAACTCACTTCCTACCCATATCATCAATAATTTTGATCGTCGACTGCACAATCAATTTAATTTTACTGTTAACAAGTCACTTGAAACACTTCAAAAAAAGATTGCCAATCTTGGTATCACTCCATTTTCCAAAATTAAACATCAACAGAAATGGTTAAAAAATCTTACTGATATTGATCTTCCTCCTAATGTCTCAAAATTACTGGCTCTTGGTCCAAAATTTGGTTTATCTCCAACTCTCAAGGATTATTCAATTTGTAACCTTTTATCAGATGTCGAAAATATTTTAACAGATTCTGATTCCCCAGATCTCACTCAATTAAGATCATCAGCCAATAATATTATACTTAACTATACCAATGCTCCTAAAAAATCACAGTCAGAAATAGATCGGGTTTACATTGAAACAAGAACTTTTTTAAAGGATCACCCTGAATTATTAGTTCTTTTGAGTGACAAGGGTAATACCACCGTACTCATGTACAGAGATCAGTACATGGAGTTAAGCCAATCACTCTTAAATGATGATCAATATTATAGATCATTACCAAGAAACCCTACCATCACTTTTACATCTAAGATCAATAAGCACATTTCTAATTTAAAAAGATCTAATATAATTACAAATGTTGTAGCCAAAGCCCTCAACAATTATAATGGTATCGCTCCTAGATTTTACTGTTTGCCAAAAATTCACAAACCTCAACTATCCATGCGTCCCATAGTATCATCAATCAACTCTCCCAACTGTAATATTGCTAAACTTTTGGCCAATATACTTTCAACATCATATGATCACAACAACGAATTCAATATTTCAGACTCGTTTAAATTCAGTGAATTCATCAATAACTCCCAACTACCTATAGAGTTTCAAATAGTAAGTTTTGATGTGGTGTCCCTTTTCACTAACCTACCTATACCTGTAGTCCTTTCCTCCTTACATAACCATTGAGATCAAATCCAACCCCATTGTCCTTTTGGATGGGAAACCTTTGTGGAACTTCTTAAACTAGTTTTTGATACCAACTATTTCGTCTTTAATGACAAATTTTATCTACAAATCTTTGGTACTCCAATGGGATCTTCTATTTCTCCCCTGTTGGTTGGTTTTGTCTTGGATGACTTGATTTCAGACAGACTCAGTCTTCTAGATTACAACATTCCTTTTGTGAAGAGATATGTGGACGACTTGATCCTGGCTGTACCCACTGATCAAATTTTGAACACCCTTTCCGTTTTTAACGAATATAATCCCCACTTACAATTTACATGTGAGATAGAGGAGGACAACACCATTCCCTTCCTGGACATGTTAGTTGTACGAGGTACTGACAACATCCTAAGAACCAAATGGTTTAGAAAGAGCGTTGCTAGCAATCGCTTCCTTAATTATTATTCCTTTCATCTTAAAAGATTCAAACATAACCTCGTACAGGGATTAGCCCTTAGGACACATAGGTTGTCACATCCTCTTTACAGAAGTGAAGCCAGTATATTACTTAAGACCATTTTAGGTGAGAATTCTTATCCAATCTCTCTCATCAATAGATACCTTTGTTCTACTTCTCGAGCATTACTTGACCAGACCTATTCCAATTTGGGAGGAGTTCACGATTCCCCACAAGTTAACATCGAAATTCAAAGGGATGAAGTGTCCACATCTGTGTCCCCTCAAAGATACTGCTCCTTACCTTATTTCCCACATCTAACTGAGAAACTTACGAAATTATTTAAACCGTTATCCACCAAAATTGGTATTAAGAATTGTAAAACAGTCGGTAATCTTTTTTCTCGTACTAAAACACCGATAGATATTTGGGAGAAATCTAATGTAGTTTACAACATCCCTTGTAAAGATTGTCATTTGAAATATATTGGCCACACAAAAAGAACTTTGAAATCTCGCGTGACGTCACATAAAAGCGATATTAGATGTAACAAGCATTCTTGCGCCCTTAGCTCACATTCTATTTCACTGAATCATCAAATAGATTTTGATAACATAAAAACCTTAGGCTCAGAATCTAATTTTTATAAAAGAACCTTTTTAGAGATGACTCACATATTAAGAGAGAAAGATTCCATGAATAAACGCACAGATATAGACAATCTCAGCATTATATATCACTCCTTACTTCTTAACAACCCATAATCCCAGTCAGTTATTGAAATTCCAAATTATTGTTCATGAATAATTCCGTTCAAAGCATGGCCTAAAACCTATGTTTTTATTTCATCCAAAAAGTTCCCACCTACGAACCTTCGATATTTGGTTTGGTAATGAAAGTTTCCTATTTTCATTTCATCCCAACTTCTGTTTCCAACATGGCATACTAACTCCATGTCTGGTGGTTAGTAACCTACTATCATGAGGCAAGTAATTCAGTATTTTTTTTATAACTAACATTTAATTAATCCTAACCTATTTTAGGTTAATGGATTTCACCTAAAACTAGATACCATCAAATTAGATCAGATTATTTTGCTGCAGTTTAAATGTAAATCCGTTACTTTTCAACAGTATTGTCATTTTTTAAACGATAGGTTCTTCATTTGGAGGCTTTTTGTGACAACATGCTTTACTTCCATTTTTAAAGTGCTCGTAATATTAGCTCTATGATTTTCATGCTATACTTAGAAGGTTACCGAAGGGGGTTGGATGAGAATTTTGATTTAAAACACATCCAGTATTTTGTTAGAGTCGCATGCCGTTTCATCATTATCTGTGAACCAACGGTTGTTTTTTACCTAAAACTTTTTTGGCGTTTTTTTATCTTTTCCACATTACAGCAAATAATTGTGTTAAATTGATTATTCTAACTCTATCAAATGGGAAACAATTTTTTTTCTTCTCCTGGCCTCATGGTTCAACCAATTTTTGTAATTGTAACTTTGAAACTTTTAGTTTTGTGACTTTTTTGGCTTTTTACTTTAGCATAAGAAATTTTAATGTATTTTTTAGCTACTAAGTTTATAACGTCAAAAACCATTGTTAGGACATTGTTTTTTACATCTTTATGTTAACTTCACAATCATTTTAGAACTGATGAAGTGCAGGAATACTGCACGAAACGTATTCTATTAAAAAGATTGAAATAGTTCGATCATTTTTTATTTCTCCTTGACTGATAACCTCAATTACAGTGAGATTTTCTCCTCACTCACTTTTTACATTTAAATATTATACAGTCGTACTCCTTGATATATATATATATATATATATATATATATATATATATATATATATATATATATATATATATATATATATATATATATAAGGAGAGGTTAACGCGAGTTAATAGATATCGGCATGGCTCGCAACAATGAAAATACAAAATATGCATAAGATGGAATGCAACCACAGACACGTGTTTCTGACTTATTAGTCGTCATCAGTATGGTATAGCCAAACAGGAGCAACGAAACCAATTTGTGGCTGTAATGTTAGAAGACCCTCAGGATTCGAGAGCAACAACTAAGACATCCACGGAGGAAGCTACAGCTACCTGTACTCAGGTAGCTGTAGCTTCCTCCGTGGATGTCTTAGTTGTTGCTCTCGAATCCTGAGGGTCTTCTAACATTACAGCCACAAATTGGTTTCGTTGCTCCTGTTTGGCTATACCATACTGATGACGACTAATAAGTCAGAAACACGTGTCTGTGGTTGCATTCCATCTTATGCATATTTTGTATATATATATATATATATATATATATATATATATATATATATATATATATATATATATATGTATATATATATATTGTTATATTCCTATTTGACATAAATAAAAGTCTATAGTTATATTTAAAATTCAAATAAAAATAAAGGTTTTCGTTTTTCTCGACCGCGGGCATGTAAATTTGGAACACCCTGTAAAAAACAAATTTTGTATAGGTAGTTTTTAAGAAAGTGTTTCGGAGAAGTGTTTACGAACCCCAGGAACAATACGACTCAAGTAAACAATTAGAGTGATGTTTAAAAAGAAAGTGTTCGTGGAAAGGTTGTCAATAACCACCGATAACTCATATTCTAGTAAATAAGATAATAGGTTATTGAATTTGTAAAGAGGATTAATGTGGAAAGTAAAATTGAAATGGGGAATATTATTTTTTCTTGAAATCCATTAAGATATTTAGAAAAAGGAAAGTTTGTGTTGGTAAATACGGATAATTGAAAGTTGCTTGGGATTGGTTGATTTTTGAATACTGGAAGGGGTATTTTGGAAGGAGGAGAATGAATGAGCAATGAGAGTCAGTGTGTTTTGAGCGATCGAGAGGCGAAGTCCAGTTTTCGAGAAGAGTGTACAAAAAAGTGAAACGCCGGGTTAGTTAGTTTTGTTTTTGAAAAATAAAAAGTAAGATATCGTGGAACGAGTGATAGGCCGAGTCGAGATAGTATATAACTCCTTGAGTCTAGAGTATCCCGGTTTGTTGAAGTGTTTAAAAAAGGTGGAACACGGCATCAGGAGAAGGCAGGAACGAGTGCTGTACGAGGCGTAGTTTTCAAAGGATCAGAGGCATTACTGGATGACTGGGACGAGTCGTTGGATCGCAACCCAAGCCAAGAGGAAACGTGTTTTGTGTGAAGAGATTGTCAAATCATCAGTAAAGGTCAGTCTAATTTGTTATGACATGAATGTATGGTTTGTGTATTAAATACCGCATTGAAAATTGAGCCACACAATCACTATTAAAAAAATTTCATCAAACGTAAATCAATTTGTTACTGATAAATCATAATAGTTCATTATAAATAAAATAAATTTGGAGACAAAAAGAAATAAGATTCCCATTTTTGTAACTGTTGTAATAAATAAAGATAGAAAGATAAGATATAAGAAATATTAAGCAGTTATTGCCATTTAGATAAAATAAACGATTTTTATAATTTCTAATTGAAATCCGTATGTGTGTATTATTTTACTCTCTTTTATCTATCCCGATTAGGAATCCACTGAGAAATATTTTGAAGCCACGAAAGTAAGTAATTGATATTATAATTTAGCCCTGAGATTGACACTATATTGGTATTTGATCTGTTTGATTAATGAGATAATTATTGATCAATTAATTAAGATAAATTACATCTGAGAACAGATGTAATTTAAGAAGAAAAACAAGAAGAACATTCAGATCAAGAGGACCAAGAAGATATTTTAGACACAACAATCATGGAAACAGGAAACAAAGAATTATCAGAATTAGAAAAGATATTACAACTGATGCAACACCAGTCACAAAAAATGGATGAAAATCAACGTGAAACGAAACAAGCCATAGAAGAAACATCAAAGAAAATGGATAAAATGCAAGAAAATCACGAAGAAGCAAAACGAGTAATACAAGAAAATCAGGAAGAAGCAAAACGAATCATGGAAGAAACACAACAAAAAATGCAAGAAAATCAGGAGGAAACAAAACAAGCAATAGAAAAAAACAATCAGAAAATGGAGGAACGCATAGGAAAATATGAAAAGGAAATGAAAGCATGCTTGACAACAATGAAAAACGAGATGAAAGAACAAGAAATGAAAATTCAAAATAAAATGAAGGAGTTAACGAATTGCCAGAAAAAGGAAATAGAAAATTTGGAAAACAAGTTGGAAAACGCTATTCAAGCAGACATAGAAGAAGTGGAAAGAAAGATCAAAGAAAACGAAAGAAAAATTGCAGAAATCAATACTGAACAAAATGTTGGAGAAAGAAGAGAAATGGTTATACATAGCACAGATGACGTGAAAATACGGTTTGGCGGGGATGTAAGAAGATTACACCCAGTGCCGTTCATAAATAGTCTGAAAAAGAAAGTACAGCACATCGGAAATTTCGAAACAGCTAAAGGAACAATCAGAAACTATCTTAAGTATGAGGCAGGTCTATGTTTTGATAGCAAATAAGAAGAATTTGGCAGTTGGCAACAATTTGAACAAAAATTTTTGAATTATTTCTGGGAAAAAGTCCAACAATTGGAAATTAACAAGGAATTGCAAAATGGGAAATACAATGATAGGATGGGTATCTCAGAAAGGACATATGCATTACAAATTTACAATAATGCAAAACATTTACAATATAATTATTCATCAGAACAATTAGTCGAACTGATTGCAAGGCATTTCGAAGAAACGCTGGAAGACCATATCACATTGCAAAACTACAAAGACATAGATAGTTTATGCCAATTCCTACAAATAAGAGAATCACGTCTAAGAGAAAGAAAATCAAGAAGGTCGCGAGAAGATTACAGACCCCGAGAAACACAGGATTACAGAGATAGAAATCAAAATAGGAGGGAGTATACAAGACGAGATTTTAATCCCAGAAGGGAAAACGAAAATAGAGACAACGGAAGAGGAAATTATGAACAAAGAAATCGGCAATGGAATGAGGACAGAAATCGAAAATACCAGAATAGAAACACCACTCGCTCAAATCAAGAAAACAGAAATAATGGTAGACAAAATGAACAGGGATATTGAGAAAACCGAAACAGATCCGACAGACCAAGAGACAATAGGAGAGAGGTAAATAATACCCAGACAGAAGGATATGACGGAGAGAGACATTATGACGAAAATATAAACAACGAGGAGCAACCGGCGTCTTTTCACGAAGGCGCTCACTAAAAACAAAAAACCAAACAGGAATCTTTTGTCACCCCAAGGAGTTTATTAAATTGGCAGGAAACACCGAAAAGAAAAATGGAGCTAATTTAAAATTTGTGGATGGATTTATCAACGAGAAACCAATTAAAATTATGATAGACACTGGATCTGAAATAACACTGGTCAACAGAAAACTAATAGAAGAAGTTAACTTAACAAATTTAATTTACAAAATACCTAGGGTAAATTTAGTGGGCGCAAACAAACGGACATTGGCAACTATAAATGAAGGCATACGAGTAATGGTACGACTGGGTAAGAATATGTATGCACTACAATGTGTAATAATGCCAAACATGTCACATGACATGATAGTAGGAGTTGACGAATTGGCAGAAAAACATGTAGTGATAGATTTTAAAAATAATACGATGAAACTAAAAGAAGAAAAAGAAGAAGAACAGGACAAGGAACATGAGGAACAAAATACGGACGAATCAGGTAAAGAACAAACAGTGAAAATGAATTTGGCAACGAAGCAAGGACAAAGAAGAAAAAGGAGAAAAGGTCAGAAAAAGATAAAAGAAAATAAAACCTGGGATTCCTCAAAAGAAGAGACGAGCTCAGGAGAAGAAGAAATAAAGCTATCAAATGAAAGTGAAAAGAATATGATTGAAACAGTGGTATTTGAAGAGGAGGTATATGCAAACGAGGATAAAGAATGCACGGTAAACATATGTGAAGAATCTGAGGAAAAAGACAGAAAATTGATATGTGGAGAAGGAAAAGAAAAATAATTGCGGTTGATGTTAAGAAACTATGAAACTTTGATCAATGAGGAAAACAGAGTGGCTAAAAAGTACGAACATTCATTTGAGGTTAAAAACTTATGAAATTTTCGATCAAAGACTTACCCGATTCCATATAAGTATCGACAAGAGGTGAAAGAAGATATTAATAAAATGTTGGAAGATCAAATCATCGAAAGATGTGATTCACCGTATGTTAACCCAATTGTGATAGTAAAGAAAAGCAATGGAGAATTGAGATTATGTTTAGATGCCAGGAATATCAACCAGCACACTGTATCACAATATGAATCACCTCTAAACATCGAGGCCATTTTTGGAAGAATTACGGGGTCACACATATTTTCTAAAATTGACTTAAAACACAGTTTTTGGTTGATACCTTTAGCTGAAAAGTGTAGAAACTATACCGCTTTCTCAATTGATGGTATTGTCTACCGGTTTAAGGTAGTGCCATTTGGATTGCAGAGTGCTTGTGCAGCACTCGTACGAGCTCTATATACCATTTTAAATCGCCATGAAGATTTCATAGTTCATTATATCGATGATTTATTAATTTTTTCACAAGATACACAGAGTCATTTGAAACACATAAAAATAATTCTGGAGGAATTGGACACAGCGGGATTAAAATTAAACATTGAAAAATGTCAATTTTTTCAAAAAGAAGTAATTTATTTGGGTTTTAAATTGGACACTAAAACAGTAAGATTAGCCGAAGACAGAGTCAAGCTCATAGATGAATACCCAAGGCCAACGAATTTGAAAACATTGAGAGGTTTTCTTGGCACGATTAATTATTTTAAAAAGCTGATTCCCGATTTGAGCCAAAAGGAAATCCCTCTGATAAAATTGCTGAAAAAAGGAATAAAATGGAATTGGAAAGAAGAACAGGAGGAAGCTTTCAAAACATTAAAACGAGAATTCGCAAAAGGAACGAAAATATATCACCCCATTTACAATATACCTTTTATACTCCGAACTGATGCGTCCATACAAAAATTTGCAGGAGTTTTGTCTCAAATACAAAACGACCAAGAAGTGCCGATATGTTTTATATCTAGAGTGACTAAAACACATGAGAGAAAATATAGTGTAACAGAATTGGAGTTTGCCAGTGTACTATATTGCGTAAACAAATTGAGGTTTTACTTATTGGGAGCGAAATTCACAATCGAAACAGACCATGCAGCTTTAGTACATATCATGAAGAATCGATTAGTAAATAATAGAATAAATAGAGGCATTCTATTATTACAGGAGTATGATTTTGAATTCCGATATATAAACGGAAAAGACAACATAATAGCCGACGCTCTAACACGGGATGAGGACACCGGAAAAAAGGAAACAATTACTCTAAAGGTGGGACTAAATATATTAATACAAGAAGAAGGGGTATATTCGTTAAATGAGATAAGGACAAACCAGGAAGACCTAGAGTAAAGAGAGAAAAGAAGAGCGGAGGTAGAAAATAACATATTTTTTAAGAGAATAGACGGAAAGGAACTCTATTTAGTGACACAGACATTGGCAGAAAAGATAATAAAGAAATTACATGAGGACAATGGACATATCGGTAGCAGAAAGGTTTGGCTCGTTTTTAGGGAAAAATACATCAGCCGACAAGATTACCGCATTGAAAAGGAAATTACCCAGAAGTGCGATGTATGTCAAAAATATAAGAGTAGGAATTTCAAAAATGAAAATATTGCAAAAAATATTGAAGCCCGGAACAAATTGGACATTGTAGCAATAGATATGTTAAGCGATCTAATTATGACCACTAAAAGGAACAAACATATTCTGGTGATGGTGGATGTGTTTTCAAAATACGTAAAATTATACAGTTGCCGCACCACAAAGGGGGAAGAAATATTAAGAAAAATCGACAATTTTATAGCCACAGTAGGAACACCAAAAAAGATTCTACTAGACAATGCAACGTATTTCCGAAATGATCGTTTCAAGGGACAACTTCGAGAACGGGGAATAGAGACAAATTTTGTCAGCATCAGGCATCCCCAGAGTAATCCTTCGGAGCGATTTATACAGGAAGTGACGAAATTTCTTCGCATTGCAACGGATGGTCAACATCGCCACTGGGACAGGAAAATGGCGGAAATAAAAATGTATCTAAATACCATTCCGAGCACAGTAACAAAAGAGACCCCGGAATACATCATGAAGGGTGTAATGCCGATAAGGCCATGGGAAGACCCAGAGCCAAAGGAATATCAACAGGTGATTGAAACAGTACAGAGAAGATTGCGGCGAAGCAATGAAAAGTATATCCAAAGACAGGAACATAATAGAAAACGAAGACCAGTGACTTTCCAAAAGGGTGAAAAAGTACTTGTGAGGGCATTGCGAGTATCAAATCTTCCTGGGGGCATTTGCGCAAGGTTAATGCCTGTTTTTGAAGGCCCGTACATCTTGAATAATGAAGATGGGATAAACAGTTATGAGTTGAGGCATAGGAACTCGGAAAAGATCCGAGGAATTTATAATATTCACGATGTGTACAAATATCACGAATAAAAGACAGAACTGCATAAAGTAGATAGTAAGTTAGGGTATAAGACATAGATTAAAGCAAGGTAATATACGGGGAGTTGGTTTTGCCTCGAGAAAATTTAGTTGAAGATGTAGATAAATTTTATCGAATACAAAGGCGGGGATTTGTTATATTCCTATTTGACATAAGAAATAAAAGTCTATAGTTATATTTAAAATTCAAATAAAAATAAAGGTTTTCGTTTTTCTCGACCGCGGGCATGTAAATTTGGAACACCCTGTAAAAAACAAATTTTGTATAGGTAGTTTTTAAGAAAGTGTTTCGGAGAAGTGTTTACGAACCCCAGGAACAATACGACTCAAGTAAACAATTAGAGTGATGTTTAAAAAGAAAGTGTTCGTGGAAAGGTTGTCAATAACCACCGATAACTCATATTCTAGTAAATAAGATAATAGGTTATTAAATTTGTAAAGAGGATTAATGTGGAAAGTAAAATTGAAATGGAGAATATTATTTTTTCTTGAAATCCATTAAGATATTTAGAAAAAGGAAAGTTTGTGTTGGTAAATACGGATAATTGAAAGTTGCTTGGGATTGGTTGATTTTTGAATACTGGAAGGGGTATTTTGGAAGGAGGAGAATGAATGAGCAATGAGAGTCAGTGTGTTTTGAGCGATCGAGAGGCGAAGTCCAGTTTTCGAGAAGAGTGTACAAAAAAGTGAAACGCCGGGTTAGTTAGTTTTGTTTTTGAAAAATAAAAAGTAAGATATCGTGGAACGAGTGATAGGCCGAGTCGAGATAGTATATAACTCCTTGAGTCTAGAGTATCCCGGTTTGTTGAAGTGTTTAAAAAAGGTGGAACACGGCATCAGGAGAAGGCAGGAACGAGTGCTGTACGAGGCGTAGTTTTCAAAGGATCAGAGGCATTACTGGATGACTGGGACGAGTCGTTGGATCGCAACCCAAGCCAAGAGGAAACGTGTTTTGTGTGAAGAGATTGTCAAATCATCAGTAAAGGTCAGTCTAATTTGTTATGACATGGATGTATGGTTTGTGTATTAAATACCGCATTGAAAATTGAGCCACACAATCACTATTAAAAAAATTTCATCAAACGTAAATCAATTTGTTACTGATAAATCATAATAGTTCATTATAAATAAAATAAATTTGGAGACAAAAAGAAATAAGATTCCCATTTTTGTAACTGTTGTATTAAATAAAGATAGAAAGATAAGATATAAGAAATATTAAGCAGTTATTGCCATTTAGATAAAATAAACGATTTTTATAATTTCTAATTGAAATCCGTATGTGTGTATTATTTTACTCTCTTTTATCTATCCCGATTAGGAATCCACTGAGAAATATTTTGAAGCCACGAAAGTAAGTAATTGATATTATAATTTAGCCCTGAGATTGACACTATATTGGTATTTGATCTGTTTGATTAATGAGATAATTATTGATTAATTAATTAAGATAAATTACATCTGAGAACATCATTAGATTTCAAAAGTAAGATCACAACAATATATATATATATATATATATATATATATATATATATGTCGATAATCCGAACTAATTGGTACAGGGGTAGTTCGGATTATCAAATTGTTCGGATTATCGAACATATGTTCAAAATACATACAAAGCTCATAAACATAGTACATATTATGTACATACGTTTTAGTTACAAGGAATAAAACACCTGCATAATAAACAAATACATTGTATGTATTTCTGCATAAACAAAACAAAAATCCGCGGTCATATTTTGCCCATATTATATTAAATCCAAAAATTCGGTCCGCGGTCATATTTTTTAATTTTATAATTTTTTTTGCGTTCGGATTAGCGAACGTTCCGATTACCAGGGTTCGGATTATCGACGCTATACTGTATATATATAATACATCATTAAAAATTTATGAACTCACAAATTCTTAGTTATAATAATTTTGAAAGGTATATTATATATGTTATATGCTTTTAAAAATCAGTAAAATAATATAAAACCAAGCATTGCAGCATTCTGCAAATGCTTGTTTTATGCTGTGCAAATGCTAAAAAAATATGAAAACAAGCATGCTGCATTTTAGTTTCGTAAAAAAACGTATATTTTGTAATTTTTATTTAGAACACTTTAGTTACAAAAATGACCATCTTTGTAAATTTTAACAAGTATTTAGTTTGTTTATTTTTTAGCTTTATTTTAGAGAGTAACAAAAAATTAATAATATATACTGTTTTTTGACTTTATGAATTTTGAACTTCTGCTTTGCAAAAGCAGAAAAATACATAGTTTGCTCGGTTATTGTTTTTGGAGATATTTTCAGAATAAATAAACCATTGTACGATTTTCCAGGAGGTATAGAATTATTCTTAATGCAACAATAGTCCAGGGCGCATCTGTTTTGAGATGGATGTTGTGGGGTGAATCATATTTTTTTGTAGCAATTGCTTGAAAATAAGTTATATAATAACAATTGAGTTATCCTCCCGCTCAAAAAGTTCCGGAATATTGTTTAAATAATCAAAATATCAAAAAATGAAGAAAAAATTCGACTTTTTTCTTCGTTTGTTGATTATAACTTTAACAGTATTCATTTTCTAGAAAAATTGCACTGACATAAAGTTGCGTAATTAAATTTCCTATAAGATAGGATTGATTATAAGTTTAAAAACTGTCACCCTTGTTGCTGTATTAAATATGATAGTAAAATAACTAGACTTCGGTTTAGCTAAGGTATTTAATAACAAATCAATTGGTTACAAGTTAGATTACAATGTGGGTACATTCTAGGTTACCCCCTAGCTTGCAATTGCTCCTGTCAATGCTATCTTGACACCCTGTGAAGTTAGTTACATCAAGTTATAGGCAGTCTCTACCTAAATAAGATATACAATACACGTTCTTATTTTTTTTACAGTGTATTTAAGAATTAATACCTACTTAAAAACCTAAACTAACTTAATTATGACATAATATGTAGAAATGCTTAAATAAAAATAAAGGACACTTAAAATTAAAGAAAGTTCTCTCAGTTATACCTATATCTCATCAGCATTAAGCTCATAGTCTTTTAGATATAAAGGCAACTTACGATCTCTCTTACCTATGCCTCTAGCGATACTAGGTATATCAGCATTACTAATTTGATCCTCAACATAAGGAGAATTTAAATTTTCTGAAATATGATCTTTAGTATCACTATGCTAGAAGTTTCAAGGTTTAAAGAATTGTCATTATCGAGCAACACAGAATCATTAATTTGATCCAAGCTAATGTCATTATTGGGGCCCCCTGCCAGCGTCATTAAGTCATCAGTATTTTCAAAATTATGAGCAAAATTATAATCGTCCACTTCATTATGATCATAAAATGGCAAGTTTGTTTTATTTAAATATCTCCTATTTCGTCTGTAAATAGTTCCATTAGTATCTTTTACCATATATGACTTACCATTATAATTCTGTATCACTTTACCTCTAACCCATTTTTTATTTTGTTGAATCAATATATTTTCATCTTTTTCAAGTACTGGTAGTTCCCTAGTATGTTTATCATAATAAAATTTTTGACTATTATGATTATTTTTAATTATATCTGTAATTGCAGTTGGATCTACAATACTTGGTTCAGGATTTTTTTCACTTGTCGGAATTTTACTTTTTATTATCCTGTTTAGAAATAACTGGGAAGGAGAAAACCCTATATTTGTTAATGGTGTATTCCGATACTCCATTAACAACAACTAATGATCCTTTACCAAACTAGCTTTAAGTAACATTTGCTTAGTTATACCTACATACTTTTCAGCCAAAGAGTTTGACTGATGGTGGTGAGGACTACTAAATACAAGTTCAAAATTCCACTCATCAGCAAATTCTTTCAATTTTTGCGAGTTATAAGGGACGTTATCTGCATACATTTTTTCTGGTATTCCAAACTGGGTGAATTTTTCCAAGCAAAATTGTATTACGTCATTTGAATTCTTTGTTATAGTTTCTTTAACTTCTACCCATTTTGAGTATGAATCTACAAGAAGCAAGTAATTATGATTTTCAAATTCGAAAAAGTCAGAATAAGTAAATTGCCAAGGTCTAGATGGAACCTCATGACACACTAAAGGCTCTGTTTGATTCGATCTTTGGAAAGTTTGACATTTTTCACAATTATGTACTACATTTTCAATATCTTGAGATAAATAAGGACAGTACAGAAGTTGTCTTGCTCTCATTTTACATTTATTAACACCAAAATGTGTATTATGTATTAACTTCAACATCTCACATCTCAAACATTTTGGAACAATTACTTTAAAGTCTAAAAATAACAGATTATTTGATAAGTAGATTTTTTCTCTCAATGTGTAATAACATTTTAATTTCTTATTTAAATGCTTATTATTTAAAGGCCAAGAACTATTACAAAAATTTTTAACCTGAGACAAAACTTCATCTTTTTTGATTTCTCTCTCAAAAATTACTTTTTTTTTTTGGAGACATAGGAATGTTATTCGACACTGCATGAACTACACAATCCATTTCTGGGTCATCTTTGACATTACTTTTATCAAAAGATCTTGAAAGAGTATCCGCTATTACCATATCTTTGCCTGGTAAATAAGTGGTTTCTATTTCATATTTTAACAATTTTAACAGCATGCGCTGTAATCTAGCGCTTAACTTGTTAAGGTCCTTTTTAAAAATTGGCAATAATGGCTTATGATCTGTTTGTACTACTACCTTGAATCCATACACAAAATAATGGAACCTTTCAAACGCAAACACAATAGACAACAACTCTTTTTCAATTTGTGCATATCTTTTTTCCGTTTGAGTTAATGTGCGGGACGCAAAAGAAATTGGATGACCTTCCTGTAACAATACACAACCAAGTCCTTCTGAAGAAGCATCTGATTGAATGATAATCTCTTTTGACGGATCAAAGATCTTCAGAGTAGGTGAATTCGACATTAGATATTTTAAGTGATTTAACTCTAACTCATGCTTATCACACCAATAAAACACAACATCTTTTCTTGTCAGATCTCTCCTGTTCGAGGTGATACTTGACAAATTAGGAATATATTTTGAAAAAAATTTCACCATTCCAAGAATTCTCAAAACTTCTGATTTGCTTTTAGGAGATTCTATACAAAACACAGCGTCAATATTCTTTTTGTCCGGTTTTATGCCATCACTAGACACAATGTGTCCCATAAAACTAACCTGACTTAATTTATATTGAAACTTATCAAAATTGAACTTGATGTTGCTTTCTATTGCAATTTCAAAAACTTTTTAAGTGCAATATCATGTTCTAACTCTGATTTTCCTGAAATTATCAAATCATCAAAATAAACTTCAACGTTTTCAACGACACCAAAAATTTCCATATTTTTCCTTTAAAAAATTTCAGGAGCACAGCTGATTCCGAAAGGCATTCGATTAAACTTATATCTTCCAAATGGAGTGTTGAAAGTACATAAGTCGGAGCTCTCCCTGTCTAAAACATACTGCCAGAACCCATCCTTCATATCCAGAACACTAAATATAGTCTTACCTGCGAGTTTGCTCAAAATGTCATTAGCTGTGGGAATTGAAAAATGTTACCTACAAATAAATTTATTCAATGGTTTAGGATCTATACACAAACGCAATTTATTGGAAGGTTGTTTTTTTTTTCAACAATCATCAAATTATTAACCTATTGGGTAGGATAGTAACTTTCTCTACAATTTGCTTTTGTTCAAGTTCTCCTAACGCTTCTTTTAACTTGTTATGCACAGAAAGTGGTACTTTTCTACTGTACTGCACAACTGGAATAGCATCTGAAGAAAGTTTTAGGTTTGTGTATCCTGGAATTGTACCCAAACCAGAAAATACATTGGAATACATAGAAAAAATTTCATCTTTTGTATTTGGTAGACTAGACACCAAAGTATGAATCCGTGAAATAAGGTTAAAACAAACACATTCAGAAAGACCCAATAATAGCTCCGCTTCAAAATCACCAATAACAAATTTAACTCGAGCTATCAAATTTTTATATTCACAATTTAAAATTACTTCACACAAAGGCTTAAATTTAAAGTTACCATACGAGACTAAAGTAATGGACAATTTGCGCAGAACATACTTACTCAAACAGGAGTCTAAAATATGTTTTGGTAGAATACTTACATCGGACCCCGTATCTATTTTAAATTTTATCAGTTTACCTTCAACACTGATTTTTTCAAACCAAGGGTCTTTTATTCTATTGGTCCATACAGTATTAAGAAACAGTTCATGATCATCTTCTTTTTGGCTCACCATTCTTACTCTAACGTCTTCTTCTTTACTCGATACTACTACCTCTTCTTTGGTTGGACAAGCCTTTTCAAAATGGTTTTTTTTGGCAGATGGCACATGTTCGATTGTAGGCTGCACATCTTAGAGGGAAATGTCCGTACAGACATTTTGCACACTTTATTTTAGTTTTCTGTCTCGAAGCACTTTTTTTATGTTTTACAGCAAAAACTTATTCATCTGGTTTTAATACTTTAATGTGCTCTTTACTTAGTTCAACAGTTTTACAATAATTAAGGATTTTTTTCACATCAAGCTGTGGTTCGCGTAAAAGCCTTAACTGACTTTCTTGACAGTTTATACCTACGATAACTCTATACCTTATCATTCGTTCTTCATATGACTTCTTACATTCAAGGTTATCACAATTCTTCAATTCAGTAACATACTGATCTATAGTTAACATACCTTGTGTTAATGTGTGAAACTTAAATGTTTCCATTGGTATTACTCGTTTGGGTATAAAATAGTTATCAAAGGCAACTAGTAATTTCGCTAAAGTTGACTATTCGTCATCATCAAAAGTGTTGTACACATCAATGCCTTCATCACCCATACAACTTAGTAAATTTGCTATTTTCACCCCTTCTGCTTTCTCGTCTTTACCTGAAGCTGTCATAAATATATTAAACTTTTGCTTCCAGCGAGGCCAGTTCTCTGGAGGATTAGCACTATCAAATAATGAACCAGGTGGTCGAAATTCCATTTTCTCACTTTACTATTACAATGGGTGACAAACGAGCAGCCACACCTGACACCATGTATTAAATACGACAGTAAAATAACTAGGCTTAGGTTTAGCTAAGGTATTTAATAATAAATCAATTGGTTACAAGTTAGATTACAATGTGGGTACATTCTAGGTTACCCCCTAGCTTGCAACTGCTCCTGTCAATGCTGTCTTGACACCCTGTGAAGTTAGTTACATCAAGTTATAGACAGTGTCTACCTAAATAAGATATACAATACAGTTGCAAAATAGCAATAATTGCGAAAAAAAAACCTAAAGAAACAAGTATTCGCATTTTACTTTTTACAACCATTTATACTACACTTTGGAGCTTCATGTTTTACCCAGAAAAACTTTATGATAAGGTAAGTTGACCAAATAAGGCCCACTTAATGTTTGTTAGTTGTTTTTTGATAAATAAAATCACGATATAAATCTGAAAACTACAGAGAAGATAAATCACATATTTAAATTTAATATGAGATTGTTAAATTTTGTCAAATGTTTTATAAGTTGTTACTTTTTAGTCTTTAAAAAATGGTTGCTTCTGGGCCTAATTAGAAACACCATGTTCTTAAGGCCCACTTCATGTTCTTAATAAGGCCCACTTTTTAAATGTGACAATTATGTCTGGTTGCACCAACAGATCTTCAGCTCCAGTTTAGCCCAGTTCAGCTTATGTCGCATTGACGTTCCACGTCTTAAGCTTAAGGTCTATTGGTGCAACTATACATTAATCAAATTAAATGTAGGACATTTATTTTGTAAAAAATAATAGGTACTTAAAATAATTATTGCAAACAGTCTGGACATATGAAAACTAAGTCTTTATCATCTGCTGAAAGTCCTACACACTCTTCATGAATATATCGTTTGCAGCTGTCACAAAGTCTCATATCCTTAACGACATCCTCATTGCAGACGAAACAATACCAACTATCTTTTCGTTCTTCTTTGATTTTTGAGGTTTCAAGTGAGCAGTGTTTATTTTTCTCTTCTCCTTTTTTTAGTTGTTTTTTGACTGTTTTTCCGTTTGCCAAGTTTTTTCCTTTTCTTGATTGGTTTTTAGGGTCATTTAAACCAGCTTCATCAAACAATGATTTTGTGACTTCCTGTGCTCGATAGTTCAGGGATTTCTTTCTAGCACCTTTGCGTTTTCCAGTTTCCAATTCTGGTGTTATTAACACTGCGTTGAAACTTACTGACATTTCGTTTTCTTCTTCTGAGCTGTCATGTACTGAAAATTCATTGTCAGAACCGTCAGAACTCTCAGAGCTATCCTGCGTATTTTTCTCCTTTAGAGCTTTTATTTTCTTTTTTCTGTCTGGAGTGGAGCT
Source organism: Diabrotica virgifera virgifera (assembly GCF_917563875.1). Classification (NCBI taxonomy): domain Eukaryota; kingdom Metazoa; phylum Arthropoda; class Insecta; order Coleoptera; family Chrysomelidae; genus Diabrotica; species Diabrotica virgifera. Next base: position 119,684,558 of record NC_065451.1, on the reverse strand, counting down.
GCCAATGGGATTATTCGTTGCGGAAGTCGAAGCTGATGGAATAGCAGAATCTTCTGAGTCTAATTTATTTTCTGTTATTTCTGATGGGCAAAAAGCTATGTCAGGAATGACACTCGGATCATACGGGTATATTCCCGTAGCACGAAAACCTGAAATAACATTTGATGCTGCAATTGCTTTTGGTCATACTTTTGAGAAAATTGTGCCAAACGAAAATTTATTGATCGTTCGATCTGGTTTATTTCTCCAGTAGGTGATAACTTCGTCGTCCCAGTAAGATTCGAAGGCTTTAAATACCGCCTTGTCCATAGGTTGCAGTTCATGTGTGCAATTACTTGGCAGGCAAAAAAGCGTAATTTCATGCGACTCGGCTTCATCAACAATAGCTGCATCCAAATGGGACGATGCTCCATCAAAAATAAGCAGTACTCTTCCTATTGGCTTGTACTTAGCAAAATGTTGTACCCACTTAATGAAAACTGGCGTAGTCATACTTCCTTTCTCGGTCATTTCAATAACTGTTCCAGCAGGAAGATTGTCATACCATTCATTCTTCTTTCTTTTTCCTTTGAACAAGGTCATAGGTGGAATTATTTGTCCTACAGCATTTCCACAACCGACGATTGACACATTCTCAGCGTGCTCTTGCGAAATCAAATGAACTCGTTTGACACCTTTACGAGCATATACCTGTTGTGATTTATGAAGGTTTAGGCGGCAACCTTTCTCATCAATATTAAACATGCGTTGAGGGCTTTGCAGGATATCAAGCTTCAACATAACTTCGCGTAGCTTTTCAAAATAGGCATTGACTATGAATCTGTTTAATTTGGCGGCTCTAGCTGGATTCATGAATTGAGATTTTCTTTTAACTACTTCGAGATGTCGATTTAAAAAAAGTTTGAGCCATTTTCGACCAGCTAAGTTTTTATCGATAAAAGGTGCAGATATGCCATTTCTTTGGCAATATTCATGGACAGAACGTCTTATCACTGTTGATGTCAGAGGCATTCCAACGTCAGCTAGCCTAAAAATTCTTCCACACAACTCAGATTCTTGTTGGGGGGTTAAACATGAAGGGCGCCCAAGTTTCTTTTCCGCTTTTCCACTAAGCAAATGATTCCTAAGTGTTCGACGGGCAATATTAAATTCTTTGGCGGCTGTTCTTACTGACATCCCATTTTTAACTGCTTGCAAGGCCAAAGCCATTTGTTCTTCAGTCCATAAAGCTCTAGGCATCTTAAGCTTTTTAGTATTCTTTCTGAAACAAAGTTAGAAACTTATAAAACGTGTTATTGTAGTGGTCTTAACAAGGCCCACCCGTAGTCTTAATATTAGGAATACTGTAGGTGATCAATGTTTTTTAGACATTACCATTATTTACGTTTTAATAAACATAAGGTAATTCAGGTACTATGAAAGTACAACTAATAAGTACACAAATGTCATGCAGAATAAAAAAAAAATTGCACTCATAATCGTATTAAATTACAAAAGCATCATCATCATTCTCTTTGCCTTATCCCTATGCGGGGTCGGCTTCCCTAATTGCATTTCTCCACACAATTCTGTCTTGGGTCATATCAATGTTAATCCCCTTTACCAACATGTCCTGCCTTATCGCCTCCCCCCAGGTCTTCTTTGGTCTTCCTCTCCTACTCCTTCCAGGAATCTGCACTTCAGCTATTCTTCGTATTGGGTGATTAACGTCTCGACGTTGAACATGACCAAACCATCTTAACCTATGCTCTCTCATTTTGGCATCAATTGGTGCCACTCCTAGACTTCCCCTAATATACTCATTTCTAATTTTATCCTTCTTTGTCACTCCACTCATCCATCTAAGCATTCTCATTTCCGCCACATGCATTCGTTGTTCCTCTTTCTTTTTCACTGCCCAACATTCAGTTCCGTACATCATAGCCGGTCTTATGGCTGTTTTATAGAATTTTCCCTTCAGCTTCATTGGAATTTTTCTGTCACACAACACACCACTCGCTTCTTTCCACTTCATCCATCCAGCCCTAATTCTACTGCATGCATCTCCATCTATTTCTCCATTACTCTGTAATACCGATCCTAGGTACTTAAAACTATTGCTTTTCACAATCATTTCACCATCCAAAGATACCATTTTATTTGTAGTAGCTCCATCTTTAAATGAACATTCCAAATACTCTGTTTTTGTCCTACTAAGTTTTAAACCTTTTTCCTCCAGAGCTTGTCTCCACTGTTCCAGTTTTTGTTCTAGGTCTCTTTCACTATTTCCTACTAACACGACATCATCAGCATACATTAAGCACCATGGAATGTTACCCTGTAGTTTCGTTGTTATCTGGTCCACAACTAATGAGAATAAATACGGACTAAGCACAGAACCTTGGTGCAATCCTACTTTCACATGAAATTTATCAGTCTCTCCCACACCTGTCCTAACACTAGTCGTTACTCCCTCATACATATCCCTCACAATCTTTACATATTCACCAGGGACTCCTTTCTTATTGAGTGCCCACCACAGAATCTCTCGAGGAACTCTATCATATGCTTTCTCAAGATCAATGAATACCATATGAGCGTTTGTTTCTTTACTCCTGTATTTTTCCATCAATTGCCTTATAATGAAAATTGCATCTGTTGTTGATCTACCCTGCATAAAGCCAAATTGATTCTCGGATATTTCGGTCTCTTCACGTATCCGTGTGTCAATTACTCTTTCCCATATTTTCATGGTGTGGCTAAGCAGTTTTATAGCCCTGTAGTTTGTACATTGTTGTATATCTCCCTTGTTTTTGTAAACAGGTACCAGTATACTGCTTCTCCATTCGTCTGGCATTTGTCCGACTTCCATAATTCTATTAAATAGACCTGCTAGCCACCTTGTTCCTGTCTCTCCCAATGCACTCCATACTTCCCCAGGAATATCATCTGGTCCTACCGCTTTTCCTTTCTTTATTTTTTGAAGCGCTTGAGCCACTTCCTCGTTGGTTATTTTGGTGACCATTGCTGCTACTGTCTCCGTTGGCTCTACAGGCTGTCTGTCAAATTCTTCATTTAATAAGCTGTCAAAGTACTTTCTCCATCTCTTTTTTACTTCCCTTTCGTGAACTAGTATTTTATTATTTTCATCTCGGATACATCTAATCTGATTAAAATCTTTTGCTTTCTTTGCTCTCTGTTTGGCTATTTTATATATCTTCGTTTCGCCTTCCCTGGTATCAAGTTGATCGTATAGGTTTGAATACGCTTCTGCTTTGGCTTTTGCTACTGCTACTTTCGCTTCCTTTTTCGCCACCATATAGTTTTGAAGATCTATGTCGGATCTGGTTTCTTGCCACTTTTTATATAATATTCTCTTCTCTTTTATTTTTCCTTGTACTTCGTTTGACCACCACCAAGTCTCTTTATGCTCAAACTTTTTTCCTGACGTTTTCCCAAGTATTTCAATAGCAGTCTCTCTAATACTACTGGCCATTTTTCTCCAAATTGTATTAGGGCTTCCTTTCATGTTCCAACAAATTTTTTCTACTATTCTTCTCCTGAATAGACATTCTTTCTCATCTTTCAGCAGCCACCACTTGATTTTTTGTGGTCCTCTCCGATATTTTTGTTTAGTTTCGCTTTTTACTTCGATGTCCAGAAGAAGCAGCTTATGTTGTTGGCTTACTGTCTCACTCACTATTACCTTGCAGTCCTTACATTCACGTATGTCTTCTTTCCTTATCATGAAGTAGTCTATTTGGGATTGATGTTGTCCACTTTTGTAGGTAATAAGTTGAGTTTCTCTCTTTTTAAAGAATGTGTTAACAATCGCCATATCCAATGCTGTTGCTAATTCAAGCATGTCATCTCCAGCTTCATTTCTAGTTCCAAAGCCTAATCCCCCATGTATTGTTTCATATCCTGTCTTGGTTTGACCCACATGTGCATTGAAATCACCTCCTATTATAACTTTCTCCTCTGCTGGAATATCACTCAGTACGTCTCCTAATTGATCATAGAAAGCTCTTCTTTCATTCTCACCCAGACCTGTTTGGGGAGCATACACACACACAACATTCAATACCTCTTTATCAATTACAAATTTCACTGACATCATTCTATCACTCGTTCTTACAACTTCTACTACGTTATCTTTCATTTCACTATCAGCAATTATACCAACTCCATTTCTAGTGTTACTACTCCCTACATACCACAATTTGTATCCTTCACCTAGTTCTTTCGCCCTTTGTCCTTTCCACCTAGTTTCTTGAATACAAGCAATTTGAACTCTTCTTCGTTTGAGCGCATCCACTAACTCCAGACTCTTACCTGTAAGACTACCAAGATTCCAAGACCCTATCCTAATTTTTCTAACCTGTAATGGTGTTCCCCCTGAGATAGTCCTCACCCGGAGATCCGAACGGAGGCTCATTTTACTTCCGGAACATTTTACCTCAGGAGATGCCATCATTTCAGTATAAGTTTTTATTGCGTTTGGAGAAGGTCTTTTCATTATTATGGCCTGAAAAGATAGCCATAATTACAAAAGCATACTAACCTCAATATTAGATTGGATATTTACCCATTGACCACTGTAAACGAATGATCATATAAAAGCGACAGTTCGCGTCGCTGCTCAACTTAGTGTAACAATTTGCACCTAGATGGCTCTACTGCGGCTGTACATTGCAGCATACTGCCATTATTTGTCCATCCTGAGGAATAAGGGCGAGTGGGCTTTATTAGGAACCGGGCTTTATTTGGCGAACCTACCTTATAATAAAACAATACTGTAAATTTTATTAAAATCAGTTTAACGGATTGTGTAAAACAATTTTTTCTACGAGCGTGCAAAAATGTCTACTTTCGCGCACGCGTTTTAGTTTAAAAAGTTTCGCTTTTTCGCACGCGTTTTACTTTTCCGCACGCGTGTAGATATTTTAATATTGCCTTAAAATAATAATAATAATACATGCAATAAGATATTTAGATATTATTTACTATTTTATTTCAAATGTATCTTATTGTGTTCCAGTTTTAATGAAATTAACGCGACAATTCGATGAAATAAAATTATTTTGACATAATATTCGAAAGTCAAATCAGTAGACAATAACAGTCGTTTTGAATCATCGTCATGGAAACCAATATTGTCGTCATGCTAACTAATTATATTGAAAGATTGTTTTTGACAACCTTGTCAAACAATTAATTTGTGTATGTATTTTCATATTAATTAAATTAATTGATTAAGATTTGGTCATATTTTAAAGACTCTTAGAAAAAATATTGTTCCTAACTCTTGCAGAAAGTCTCTTTTCCGCACTCGACTGCAGTCTGCAGTCGCGTGCGGAAAAGTATGACTTTCTGCACTTGTTAGGAAAATAACTATCGCAATCCAGATTTCGGAAAAAAAAATTCAATTTTTCAAAATTTTCGAGGACTGAAAATAAAGCAGATAGTAAGTCGAATGTATTTGTACGTATACTCTGGGCTAATTAGCAAAATTCATGGAAAAGTTATTTACCAGCAATTTTATTGCTGGAATCGAATTATAAGATCCTATATATTAATAATATAGGTGTGCAAAGTCCGCAGATAGTGTGCTACTTTTTTTATAAACAAAATGGCGCCGACAAATCGTATTTTTTTCAATTATTGCTCTATAACTCCGAAGATTTTAACTTTACAACAAAAACACCCAAATAAAAATTCACCGCAATTAAATTCTGCATAGAGATACGTTTTTCACGATTTGCTTCGACGAAAATTTTCCTCGGAAAATGTGGGTTTTCCTAACAAAGACTATAATTTTCAAATAAAGTTTTAGGTAAGTAATTATTAATCAATAATTAAATAACTTAGTGATATCAAAGATTTCTTGGTATAGATTGTAATTCCAGAAGCTGGTGAAAATTAAACGAATATTTTAGCAACAATTCAATTGTTAATTAACAATTTACGATCGCAATAATAACCAAAATAATCATGATACATTGATCAAACCTATAAAGATTATAAAGATGAGATGCTTGTTTAATATTTTATCGACAAAATATAAATTTTTCTTTTTTTTTGCATAATCTTTAAATTTTGAAAAAAAAATAGTTATAATACGTTGGTCTTTATTGCTTTAATCGAATTATAAGATTCTATATATTATTAATATAGGTATGCAAAGTCCACAGATAGTGTGCTACTTTTTTTATAAACAAAATGGCGCCAACAAATCGTATTTTTTTCAATTATTGCTCTATAACTCCGAAGATTTTAACTTTACACCAAAAATACTCAAATAAAAATTCACCCCAATTTAATTATTGGGACCGTGCAAGTTCGGCAAAGCGACCTCTATTTCTACGCTCTGTACTTTTATTCGCACTTTTAATTATATTGGCCAATTTTATTAGTCCTGGTTGCTGGATAATTGTCAAGGCCATAGTCCAAAAAAATAATAAGAAGAAAAAATAAGATGCAGGTTATGTTATGCAAACGTGAACAATTGTATGTAGTAAATAAAATTAGTTATTAAAATGCAGTACTGCAAGCAAAATACAATTAATTAAATTTACCTTTATATAATAATTGCATATCATATCAATATTGTGAAGCAATATATAATTTTTCTGCTTCAATGACAGAAGGTATGAAATATACGTCAATTTGACAATTTCAATTGACAATATGAATTATTTAAGATAGTTGCAATATTTCTCCGCGACTCGCGCACGGTCGTTTCTCGTTTCCCTTCCAAGTACTTGCACACCGCGAATACATAGAGGCATGTTTTTCCCGATTTGCTCCGACGAAAATTTTCCTCGGAAAACGTGGGTTTTCCCAACAAAATCTCGAATTTTCAAATAAATTTTTTGGGCCCGTAATTATTTATCAATAATTATATAGCTTGGTGAAGTAAAAGCTTTCTTGGTATAGATTATAAATTCAGAAGCCGGTTAAAATGAAACGAATATTTTAGCAACAAATCAATTGGTAATTAACAATCTACAGTCGCAATAGCAACCAAAATAATCATGAGACATTGATCAAACTTAGAAAGGTTATAAAGGTGTGATGCCTATTTAATATTTTGTCGACAAAATATAAATTTTTCATTTTTTTGCATAATCTTTAAATGTTTAAAAAAAAATTGTTATAAACAAATTAACACTTCTTAGAAATTGTTTATTATATTCTCATTTTAAAAAAATACTTAAAATGTGTACTTCATAGGTCTTGAAAATGATTGGTTTAAAAAAATTTTCCAACCATTTGCAAAAAAGTTAGGAAACAGCGAAATAAATATACGATATCTCCATTGTTTATAACTTGTTTTAATTGTTTCAAAGCTTAAAAGTGAGTCTATGGTACAATCTAATTACTCGCAAAGAATGTCAAAAATTAGTGCAATGGTTATATTTTAATCAAAGATTAAAAATAATTTTTTTTTTAATTTTTAGCGCGAAAGTAGGCTTGATACAGAGGCGGAGATAAAATGTTCACTCGAAGCGACTGACACGCTTAAACTCGCGCGAGTTGTGTATGTGGGCGGGTAGCTACGGTACTGTATTATTCTATTTTCGCGCGTGTAAATTACAAAAAAATATATTTATAATCTTTAATTAAAATATAACCATTAAGCTGATAATCGATATTGTTTTATAAATAATTAGCTTGTACTTTAAACTCACTTCTACGCTTTGAAAGAATTAAAAAAAATAAACACCGTAGTAATCGTATGTTTATTTTGCTGTCTCATAACTTTTTTTCAAATGGTTGCAAAAAAGTTTTAAAGCATTCATTTTCAAGATATTTGAAATGCGCATTTTAGCTATTTTTTAAAATTATAATATAATAAAAACTTTCTGAGAAACGTTAATTTGTTTATAACTATTTTTTTTAAACATTTAAAGATTATGCAAAAAAATAAAAAATTTATATTTTGTCGACAAAATGTTAAATAGGCATCTCATCTTTATACGATTTCAAAGTTTGATCAGTGCATCATAATTATTTTGGTTATTATTGCGACCGTAAATTATTAATTAACAATTGAATTGTTGCTAAAATATTCGTTTAATTTTCACCAGCTTCTGGAACTATAATCTAAACCAAGAAGGCTTTTAAGTCACCAAATTATTTAATTATTGGTAAATAATTACTTATCTAAAACTTTATTTGAAAATTAAAGATTTTGTTGGGAAAACCCGCAGTTTCCGAGGAAAATTTTCATCGGAGCAGATCGGGAAAAACACGTCTCTATGCAGAATTTAATCACGGTGAATTTTTATTTGAGTGTTTTTGTTGTAAAGTTAAAATCTTCGGAGTTCTAGAGCAATAATTGAAAAAAACACGATTTTCGGGCGCCATTTTGTTTATAAAAAAAGTAGCACACTATCTGAGGACTTTGTATACCTATATTATTAATATATAGGATCTTATAATTCGATTCCAGCAATAAAATTGCTGGTAAATAACTTTTCCCAAAAATGGACTATTCTCCGATAATCAGCCCAGACTAGTATAGAAGAATAATGTACCATTGATTTGCAGTTTACAAAATTAAAATCGTAAAGAAAAGTATAGTTACATCGTAACATATGCACCAACTGATAATAAAAACAAGAATGAAAAAGAATTAGTATTTTGAAAAACTTCAAGAAATTATATATAAGACCGAGAATAACAATTTAATAATAATGGGCGACATGAATAGAAGAGTGGGAAAACAAAATGCTGGTATAGAAAAATGGCTAGGAAAAGAGGGAGAAGACACGAGAAACGATAATGGAACAAGGACTATAAATTTATGCATTGACAATGATCTGATAATAGGGAATTCAAAGTTTACACACAAAGACGTCCACAAATACACAAGGGAAGAGAGGGGTAGAGGCAAGATATCAACCATTGATTATTTATGTTGAATAATGGGAGGAATGGGAGGTTATGTTGAATGGGTTGTTGTTTATTTTTGCTCTATGTTAATTTTGAGTTTTAATTAAATAAAATGAACCAATACAGGTTACTGAAGTTAAAAAAGCTGTCTGGAAGTAATTGTTAGTGAATGAATAAATAATTGATGGTTTTGCACATTGTGATTTCATAAAGTGAGGTTAACCATGCCTTTAGATTTGTGTGCAATATGCAATCATTCCATTGATGGTGAGGATAAACCTTTATACTGCGACTGCTGCCGGGTTGTGTTCCACTTGTCAGAAGGATGTTCTGGCCTTTCCAGCTCAGAAGTGAGGGCTGTGGTGTTACAAAAAAGGAACCTTATATATCTTTGTGTGGAATGTCGTACTGCTTTCAAGTCAGCGCCCATGGTGGTCAGAAAAGTCCAGGAACTCCAGCAAGAGGTGGCTGGCCTTAAAAAAGAGATCAAGCAGTTAAAATCTTCCCCAATGCTAAATACAGAGGTAGTACTTTACGAGGCCCATGCACAATTTGTACGCTCTAAAAACCTTATGGTGTATAATGTTCCAGAGTCTATAGATACAAAGCTAGAAGATAAAATAGCATATGATACCAATACAGCAATAGATATCTTTAAGAAGTTGGGATGTGAGAATGACAAGAGTGCAATAGTCAAAGTTGTCCGTGTAGGGAAAAAGAATGATGGGAAGAAAAGACCACTTAAGATTATTTGCAACAACTCTGAAGTTAAACATAAAGCTCTTCGTTCTAGAAAGAAGCTACAAATGGAGTCATGTTCCTACAAAATAGCGTATGATTACACAAAAATGCAACAGGATGCATACAAAGCGGTTAAAGAGGAGCTAACACAGAGAAATAATGAAGGTGAGGATTTGATCATAAAATATATTAAAGGCGTTCCTTCTTTAATACCCAAAAGGCAGATTACCCAGGAAAACCTCTAACCACCCCATTAACAATATATTATCAAAATGTCAGCGGTCTGCGAACCAAAATAGACCGTCTTAAACTGGCTGTGAGTAGTTGCTTGTATGATATTATAATTTTAATTGAAAGTAACCTAAATAGTGATTTTTTGGACAGTGAACTAGAATGTGTACATTTTAACTTATATCGTAGTGATAGGTCAATCTTAACAAGCCAAAAATTGAGTGGTGGTGGTGTACTGATCTACGTCAGAAGATCTATTCGGTCCCAAATGATAAACATATCACATCAGAACGTGGAACAATTGTTTATTTCATGTGAGTACAATGCATCAAAATTGATCATTTCAGGAGTTTATATTCCACCAAACATGCTTGGATTAGTATACACCTCTCATTGTGAAACAGTAGAGGATGTTCTACAAAGATTTCCAGCACAATATTTTTATATTTTTGGAGATTATGATCTTCCCGAAGCTATATGGTCAAACGATGAATATGGTTTGCAGGTTGTGTGTCCTGGAACTTCTTCAGCTATTCATATTGCCCAAACTTTTGGTTTTCTTCAGTTATTTCAAAGGATAGGTATTCCTAACAGCAGAAATATTTTCTTGGATCTTATGTTCACAAACGATAAAAGTGTTGAGGTACTGTTAGGAAATGACTATTCTAAACAGCAGTTTACATCATGCTAGTTATGAGTGTAGTTTAAGAAATATTCACAAAAAACAGGTAGACGACAGCCTTTTCTGCCAGGATCTGTACTATGATTTCAATAACGCCAATTATGTGGGTTTAAATAATTTTTTAGCTGGAATTAACTGGGAGCAGTGTTTGTCTCGTCTTGATGTAGATTTAGCTGTTGATTACTTCTATGAAATTTTAGCTTTTGGTATTGCTTCATTTGTACCTGTGAAAAAATACCAAACCAGCACTTATCCTAGGTGGTTTTCAAAGGAACTAAGACAGCTTATTTCTCAAAAAAGGAGAGCACACTACACCTATATTCAGTCCAGATCTCAGACTGACCTCAAATATTTTTACTAGACTGCGTTCAGAATGCAAAAAAGTTCGGAAGGTTTGTTGGTCTCAGTATATCTCATTGATGGATATAGAATTCAAATCAAATCCTAGATACTTTTGGAGGTACATTAAGGACTTAAAAACCAACCATTCTCTTCCCCAAACAATAATATACGGCGAGGATAAAGCAAATGATGGGCAAGAGATTGTTGATTTGTTCAAAAAGTACTTCCAAACAGTGTACACCCCAAGTAACCCAGAGAACAAACTAGACCTTGGAACACCCACAAATATTTACCAAAACTATAAGTTTTCGGATATTTCTACAAAAGAAATATACGAAAAAATATCTCTTTTACCTAGTAAAAATACCCTTGGTCCCGACGGTGTTCCAAGTAGCCTGTTAAAATATTGTGTATGTACCCTTGTGGTTCCACTAAGTTTATTATTTAATAAGTCTTTAAGATCCTCAATTTTTCCTGAAAAATGGAAGGATAGTTTTATCACGCCCATCTTTAAAAGTGGGAACAAAAACGATGTTACGAACTACAGGAGTGTATGCATTCAATCATCACTTCCAAAATTGTTTGACAGTATTATCAGCGACAAATTAAACTGGATGTGTCGTGGGCTAATAAATAAGAATCAGCATGGTTTCTGTTCAGGTCGTTCAACTCTAACTAATCTGTTACCATATCAATCAAAAATAATTAAAGCTTTGGAAGAATTCAAGCAAGTTGATGCAGTTTACACAGATTTTTCAAAGGCTTTCGATCAAGTAGACCATAATATTTTTCTCAGGAGATTATTTGATATAGGGTTTGATGTTTCGGCTGTAGGTTGGATCAAAAGTTTATTGTCAGAGCGTAGACAGATGGTCAAAATAGGTGCTTTTAAATCGGATGCAATATGTGTAACTTCTGGTGTTCCCCAGGGGGGCACTGTTCCCCAATGTTTTTTCAATCTGTTTGTGGACTCAATTTTTGATTGTTTTGAAAACAGTGAAGGTCTCGCTTTTGCTGATGATTTCAAAGCCTACAGAATAATGAATTGCCAAACTGATCAACAACTGCTGCAGGACGATCTTGACAGATTAACGCAGTGGTGTCACATTAATAAATTAAACCTAAATATATCAAAATGTTGTCTAATTAGTTTTTTTAAGGGTTCCAGAAAATATGACACTTCTTACGAACTGTGTGGGCAACCATTAAAAACTGTATCAAAAATAAAAGACTTGGGAGTAATTTTCGACAAAAATTTAACATTTGTCGATCATATTAACTCTGTCACAATACAGTCATCCAAAATGTTGGGTTTCATCGTGAGAAATTGTAGACATTTTTCTGTTGACACTGTCAGAAGCCTTTACTCTTCATTAGTCAGATCTAAACTTGAGTATGGATCAGTGGTGTGGTCTCCTTACCAAGCTGTCCATAAATATACTGTAGAAAAGATTCAGCATAAGTTTCTACGATTTTGTGGATTCAAATTATATATTGGTATCTCTGATCATAATTATTCAATTTTGGAAAAACAACTGAATTTGAAAACACTTTCAGAAAGGAGAATCTGTGCTGGATTAAATTTTTTGCATAAAATTGTTACAGGGAAAATTGATAGTGCTGAATTGTTGGAGTCGATTAACATTGAGATTGTAACACGAAATAGGAGACATAACTACTCTTCTTTTCATATACCCTATCGTCGAACAAATTATGGTATGAATTTGCCTATAGAAAGATACTCGAGATATGTTAACCAACTTCATTTGGAAATATTTGATATGTCTGAGAGTGGGTTCAGGGCTCAATTTAATAGAATCAATTTCATAGAATAATTAATAGTTTAGTTTAGTGTAAAACTTTAATTATAAAGTTAGGGTTGTAATGTTAATTGTTGGTTGTTTGAACATTGTTGCAGGTTGAATTATTTTTGTTGTTTTTTAGTTATATTTTTTTTCTCAATCTATTACATACATCTTACATTTTACTATTTGTTAATTGTAACTGTTAATGGGGTTTTCCCGTAATATTAATAAATAAATAAATAAATAAATTATTTCCTAATTAACTCCGAGATATGGAAAGCAGTCAAAAATATTAGGGTACAAAGGAGCGCAAAGATTGGAAGTGACCATTGTCTAGTCAAAATGAGCTTTAGAATAATAAAAGACATACAAAATGACAAAAAGAGAAAAATAATAAAAGAAAATATCGGAAGCTACAAACTGAAAGAAATACAAGTTAAGAAGAGATACCAGAAATACCTAGAGGAACATAGGAAAAGAGAAAATAAGTACCAAAATATAGAAGAAAGATGAAAAGACTAATTATAAATATAGTCTATTAATAGCTAAAAAAAGAGATTTGTGAAGTAACAAAAATAAGTAATAACCCCAAAAAACGCATGGCATGGTGGATAACAGACTTGAAAAAAATTGTACAAGAAAAGAAACAACTGCGGAAAAAATACTTAATAGACAGAAAGCAAGAAAGCTATGACAAGTACAAAGAAAAAAGAACAGAAGTTAAACAGATGGTTAAAAATAACAAAGGCAGAACGTGGAATTTGGAAATAAATTAACAAGAGCATTTGGTGAAAACCAGAAATTGTTCTATAACACACATTAAGAGCACGAGAAAACCAAAACCAAATACATTGAAAAACGTGAAGGATAAAAATGGAACCATACTTACAGGAGACAATGAGATTATGGAGAGATGGAGAGAATACTTTGAAGAACTCTTGAAAGTGGAACAGGTAGTAGGAGATAAGATAGAACAAAACCATAATCAACGCACTCCACAAGAGTAACAGGAACAGATAGGAAATATAAAACACAAATAATTAACAAAATACAATCAACAAAATCAATATGGGAAAAGCACCGGAACATGACGATATAACCATTGATTAATAAATATAGGGGAGAAGATACGAAACTAAACGAGCGTTTAAGTACAACACCAGTGGTTTTAGAAATAGATGGCGTTAGCAGCTTTCTAGGTACGAGATTGAATTTACCTGAGAAAACGATGAGACGTATTCAGGTAGCTTTGGTTATCGGAATTTGCGGTCGACCGACTGGATTATAATAGAACGTATTTATTTATTTTCATTCATTTATATTTGAGTTATCATTCAACTATTCAACGATAATAGTGGCATGAACATGACAATCTTTAAAATAATTATTGAAGTTAGCACCTATTACTTTCTAAACTCGTTTTTAAATTAACAACAATTGTAGTTGTAATTTGTCTTTTAATTTGAATTCTTGAAAGAAATCATTGAATATTCCAAATAAAAAAATTATTTAACGAGAAAAATACTCACTGGGTGATTTTAGATATTGTACATTTATCTTATTTGCCTCATAATCTCGATAAAAAATTAGGTAGGTATATATCGGTTGAACAACAAGGATTTAGAAGTGAAAGATCATGTAACGATGCAGTTTTTGTGATAAGGCAAACAGCGGAGAAATCATTAGAATATAACAAGCCAGCCTTTTTCTGTTTCATAGACCTAGAGAAAGCGTTTGATAGAATACAATTAAAAGATGCGATACACCTACTATATAACAAAAATTTACCACTGGATGTCATAAAACTGATAGAAAATATATATGTAAGAAATAAAATAGAAATGAAAGTCAATGGAATAATAACAGAACCCATAGAAGCAAGCACATGAATCCGGCAAGGAGATTCGCTAAACCCTCCATACTGTTTAAAATAAAGTTGGATGCAATAATAAAACAAGTGAAGAAAAAAAGAGGGTACAAAATGGGCGATAAAGAGATAAAACAAACTCTGTTGCGCTAATGACACCGTGTTAGTAGTAGAGTGCAAAGTCGACCTACAAAGAATACTGCACGAGTTCAACATTAACGTAAAAGAAATGAATATGAAAATATCAGCCTAAAAAAAACAAAAAACTTAGTAATAAAAACAAGTAATGACTTTCAAATACCTGGGATTAATAATAAATTAATCTATCAGCCGACAACAATATCGAAGAAGATGTTAAAGACCAAATAATTAAAGCCAGTAGAACGGCCGGATGCCTAAACGACACAATTTGGAAAAACAAACACCTAAGAGTGGAAACAAAGGCCAGAATGTAATATAAGTCAGTTATTAGACCAGTTATGACTTACACTGCCGAAACAAGACCAGATACAAGCAAAACACAAAGACATATGGAGACCAACGAAATGAAGATCTTAAGAAGGATTGCTGGAAAAGGACTACGGGACAGGGTAAGAAGTGAGGAAATCAAATGCATATGTGGGGTAGACAATATAAATGCCTGGGTAAAGAATAGAAAAGAAGAGTGGAATCAACGCTTAAGCAGGATGTCTGAATCAAGGATAGTAAGAATAGCCAGAAGAAGTATAGGACGCCCAAGGAAAAGATGGAATGACAATTTAGGGACAGAATGAAAGACACCGTTTAAGAAAAACAGGCAGTACTGCCTATATAAATAAAAAAGAAGAAGAACAAATTTTTAGGTAGATTTTCGGTAGGATAATGTGCTTCTTTGGAGTTTTACTGATGATTACTGTTTTCGTTTTAGTGGTAGAAAATTCTAGGCCAGTAGTGTTCGAATAATTCTTTAATATTTGTAAATGAGTAGTGGATTAAGTGATTTAGCGATGTGATTGATTGCAATAAGGAAAAGTGTAACACTAAGAATAGACCATTGAGGAATGCCGTTTAATTGGATTTTTGAGTCTAAAAGAACGTTATTTATTCGAATAAGTTTCGTCTATATAGAAAATTATTAGTAAGTTTTATATTTCCTTGAATTGAACAACTTGATAGAATTCTTATATCTAATTCTCAAATGGCATGCGTTGTATAATAAAAGATAGCCATAAGCCAAACATACATCATCACATCCAAATAACCCATGAATGACTCAATATCCACTAGGTTTTCTAATGTAGATGTGGACTTTCTAAAGTCACTTTGTATAGGGCTAGGTAGCTAGCAATAAGTCTAATACTATCTAGTAACTATAAAGTGGATAAACTGACTAATTCTAAGCAAGTTTTGTTCTATAGAGTTTTTTCACTTTAAAAAATGGCGTCTGTATGAAATCTTCATACTCAGTATAAGCAGAGTTGTAGCTAATTAAAAGTAAGTTCTTATTCGTCAAATTCCAAATCGAATGTTTCAACGTGAAATAAAAAAAAATAAAGCACATTTCGGGGAAAACTCATCGCAGCTAAAGTGTTTAAAAAAGCTTTATTTTTGTTTCTAAAAAAGTTTCTAGCATTAAAAGTAAGCAAGTTACGCTGAAAATAAAGTTGGTCTTTAAAGTTACTTTACTTATGACAAGGCAAAAACGGCGGGTTCGTTGGGAAAAATATTCCCATGAGATTTTTTTGTATATGTAATTACATTCGTGAGACATCCCAGAATAAGGTTCAAGAAGTCGCCCATGTGAAAAGTGGGCCAAATATTTTTTAACAATTTTTTTTAATCATATTGCAAAAATCTATGTTTTTGGCCCGGACAATTTTTTGTAGGTTTTTTGGACCATTCTGGATAAAAAAGGTCTCTTATCATTTTTCTCTAAAGTTGATCGTTTTCGAGTTATAAGCAATTTAAAATTGAAAAAAAAAACGAAAAATGGCGATTTTCAAGGCTTAATAACTCGGTTAAAAGGTATTATTATGAAAGTCAGAAAGTGACTAAATCAAAGTTTAATGCCCCCCCCCCCTACAAGATCCTTAAGGAATTTTTGTCATTATTGTATTACTAAGCTGTTATTTTTAAGTAATAATATTAAGCGCCATGCACTGAGTGCGAGAGAGATGCCACTCCGGCAGTCCAATTGTGCATCTTACTTGCACTCACATTTACGGCCGCCTACCTCGTGCATGGCGCTCATTATTATTACTTAAAAATAACAGCTTAGTAATAAAATAATGACAAAAATTTCTTCAGGATCTTGTAGGGGGGGCATTAAGCTTTAATTTAGTCACTTTCTGGCTTTCATAATAATAACTTTTAACCGAGTTATTATGCCTTGAAAATCGCCATTTTTCGTTTTATTTTTTTTCAATTTTTAAATTGCTTATAACTAGAAAACGATCAACTTTAGAGAAATATAATAAATATTATTTTTTTATCCAGAATGGCCCAAAAAACCTACAAAAAAAAGTCCGAGCCAAAAATATTGATTTTTTGATTAAAAAAATTGTTAAAAAAAATTGAACCACTTTTCACGTGGGCGACTTCTTGAACCTTATTTTGGGATGTCTCACGAATGTGATTATGCCAAAAAATCTCATGGGAATATTTTTCCCTTGTAAGTTTTATCGTAAATTTAGTTTTACAGTAATTTTTTTGTTTTGAAAGAAAAATGCCTTTTTTTTCAAAATAACTTTATAATTATCAATGATACGAAATATCCCAAAGTGTAAAGGTTTTGCTTTTCTGAATATTTTGTTTTTCTGTAACACAAAAATTGGTTAAGATATGGCTGTTTCAAATTTGCATATACTCGTGACTAGTGACCCATTGAAGCCCTTTTAACTACAGCCTTTCAAAAATAAGCACTTTGAACCGATGAAACTTATTCTATAAGCATACATATACGTAAAGTAACTTATGAAGCGCTACTGATTAATTTCATCTGGGATGCTAATTAAGAGGTGATTTTTAAGATTTTTTTTACAAAAAAACGGATTAACTTTATTTAATTTGTGCGCAACTTGTTTACTTCTGATACTAGAAACTTAAAAAAATAAAGCTGTTTTTAAAACACTTTAAAAAAGTTATGATGAGTTTTCCCCGAAAAGTGCTTAATTTTTTGGTTATTTCACGTAGAAATATTCAATTTGGAATTTGACGAATAAGAACCTACTTTTTATTACTTACAACTCTGCTCTTACTGGGTCTACGACTTCATATGTCATATATAAAACATTTTTTTCATTTTTTTATAAGCTGTATTTTTGCTATGAATATTTTTTTGGCGAAATACTTCCTCATTTCCTCATGAAACATACTTTTTTTGGAACATGAATATATCCACGCGCAAATAACTCGAAAAATATTTACTTGTGAGGTCAAGATTAGTGAAAAAAAACTCTATAGTCAATTTACATTTTCAACGTTTTTGCAGAAAAAAAATTAATACAGGTATTAATACAGATTAATATGATAGCAACTGTGCATTAAAATTTTGAATACGGACCACGTAGAATAAGTGCTTGTTCTTGGCTAGCTTCAACAAATTTACGCTAGGCGCGCCACTATACAGGCAGATTTTAAAGGGAACAAAATAATGCACAGGGTTTCGTATCTTCTCCCCTATATTTATTAATCAATGATATAACTGCAGAAATGGTCAAATACATGAATGAAGAAAGACAACAAGAATTACTAAACATCATGAACCAAGCAAAGAAAGAAAACAAAGTACTACTAGACCGACAGATAGGCATTATAACACAATTGTATAAAAAAGGAGATAGCAAAGAATGATCAAGCTATAGAGGAATAAAACTTGAAAGCGCAGTAGGAAAACTTTATGCTAGTATACTAGAAAACAGACTAAGAGAAAAACTAGAAAACACCTTTGGGGAGAGCCAGAGTGGTTTCAGAAAAAAAAGAGGGACGAACGATCAGATTTTCATAATAAGACAAATAATAGAAAAAGCTCTTAAAACGGAAAAATGTTTGCACTGCATATGCATGGTTCATAGATACCTATGGAAAAAGCTTTCGACAGAATTAAAAGAGAAGATATTTGGAAAATACTAGAGAAGACAGAAATAATTGAACAAGATCTAATAGGATACATTCAGAGTTTATACGAACAAATGAATGGATATGTAAGGACAAGAAACGAAAAATCAAAAGTATTCGAGAGCAACATTGGATTAAAACAAGGTTGTGTCCTGAGCCCACTAACCTTTAACCTAGTACTAGATGACGTAATAAAAGAATGCAAACACAAATGGAGAAAATATAATGTAGGATATTGAAAGTTGCGAATGATACAAATAACAGAACTATGCTACGCAGACGGCCTGGTGATCATTGGTGAGTCAGAAAAAGAATTATAAGAAAATATAATCATATTGTATGGCGAGCTAGAAATAAGGAAACATGAAAATAAACAAAAGAAAAATCAAAAAGAATGATAATTGGAACACAAAAAGGAAAACATCAAACAGAAGTAGATGGCAAGCAACTTCAACAGGTAGACAGATAATAAGTATTTGGGGGTAATCGTAATCATAAGCTGGGATGGAAAATTAGAAGATGAGATAAATGAAAAAATTGAAAAGACTAGTAAGCTATACTATACAATATTACTAAGAGTAACTTTTTAAAAAGGAAAGAAATACTTAAGATTCAATATTTAAATACTTAAGAATATAAAAACGGAAATAGTAAAAAATATTTTGAAACCCACTCTAACCTATGCCTGTGAATCTTGAGCATTAACAAAAAGGCAAAAGAATAGACTAATAAGCACAGAAATGAGATTTTTGAGAACAATAGAGGAAAAAACAATTAAAGATAAAATTAAAAATCAAATCTTTAGAGAAAATCTGAAAATACATCCAGTTACAACAACAATCGAGCAAGGACAACTTAGATGGCTCTGACATGTACTGAGAAGAGGAGAAGAAAAAATAGTAAGACACATATATGAAGCGAGATATATGGGAAGAAAGAAGAGAGGAAAACCAACAAAGACGTGGACATAAGAAGTGAGGGAATTGGCCGACAAAAGAGGAATAAAATGGGAGGAAACAAAAGCATTTGCCATGGATAGAAGGAAATGGAAGGAAATGTGGAAGAAAACAACGGAGAACCTAACTCTGTAATAACTCACACCGAAAGGTAGACGAGTTCTGGATAAGCATTAAGTAAGTACAGAAGCAGGTGAGAACTATATTGGAAATAGTAACAATCAGGTGATTGAAGAAGTAACTAGACATCCCATGAATTCAAACTGATTCCCATGATTTTCATAATTTGTTTAATTTTTTTTAATAATTGTAGCAATAACCCCGAAATTATGACATTTAAGCATAAGGAATATAACACGAAAACTAATCAGTATTTCTTAAGGACTTCGAAACGCAAAAAATAAAGGGTGTTCCATTTGAAATAAGAAAGTTGATTAGATTTCCAGAAAAAAGGAAGCTCTGATAACAACGTAATTACCACTATAATATCAGCCGCATTAAAAAACCCTTACCCACCAAAATCTATAAAAATCCTGCAAGCCGTTTCCGAGACAATTGAGGCTTTCCATACATAAAACTCACTCTGTATAGGGTATCCCAAAAGTATCGGATCAAAAAACTGAAAAATAAAAAATTTTAACACTGGTTCTCCGCCAGTTTTTCATGTGTTTACATCGCGGCAGAATGATAGTCGAGGTAGGGAAACATATGATCGCCGTTTCCATGGTAACATGCACAATGCAATTATTGGTGTCAATTTTCCAAGCGTGAATATAATTATTATTTTTTTAATTAAAATATTTCATACCTACTAAAAGCCAGTGGCGGTCTCAGAGTCAGATTTTGGGAGGGGCGATAGTCTGTTGCAGGGGGGTCTGGGGGTGCAGCCCCCCAGCCGGAAAGGGGGTCCGGAAAATTTTTAAAAAGATGGCAAGATTTTGAGAGTTTTAAAGGCATTTTATTCATTTGAACAGTTGATGGACCGAATATGGACTGACTGTCACTTAGTGGTTGTGACGAACGGAGAAAAAGGAAAATCACTTATTATTATTACAATTAGTATGAGTGGAAACAGTTTTACACTATAATAAACAATAAAAAAGCTAGCCTCTAAAGCTTGTTGTAAATATTGTTCGGCTAACTTACAAATAAAATATTCAAAATATATTTTGTATTCTTGTGATTGTATCAAAAACCAATTTAGAACTATTGAAAACAACTCAAAGTCTAATAGAAAAGGTTTGTGGGTGATAGTATTTTTCAATGGCAAGCCTCTAAAGCAAGTCTCATCTTTTTAAACCTTTGACGATTTAGGTGGTTTTACTTTATCACGAACAAACGTCAAACTTCAGAGGTTTGGTCTGACAATGTTAGTTTTACGCTTGAATTGAAAGAGCTCAAAACACATTTTACCTTTTAAAATGTTAAAATTTACAATAAATATACAATACAAATTAGTCTATTAGAATGTAAAAAAGGAGGTTCACATTATACAGTGTAATAGTTTTATTAGGTTATAAGTAATAAAATAACAAGTTATAAGGTTTTAAAAAGAATGTAATTACAAATCGAATTCAAGTCTTCGATGGCCACTTTTGGCGAATCGTTCTAAAACTTTCGTTGGGTCTACAGGGATGGCTCGATGGGCATGGAGTAGAGCAAGTCCAGTCAACCTGTCTTGACGCATCCGTTTTCTTAGCCACGACTTTATTCTCTTTCGAGATTGAAAGCTACGCTCTGCAGAAGCATTGCTGATGGGAAGTGTAGCTAAGACTAGAAGTAGCTTGCTGACTGTAGGGAACAAATCTCTGTTACAACTGTCTAACGCGTCCAGCGCTGTTTTTGGAAATTCGTCCGTGTCTTTCCATTGCATTTCCAAAAGCTGTAGTTCACCTTTCAATAAGCATTTTATTTCAGCTTGAGACATATCAAAAAGTTCACTGTACCTCCTTACTAAACACTCAATTTTTTCAGACATGTCCTGAACAGAGTTGGTTATCAGGTATTCAGGCATGCATACGTGAAGATTGCACAACTCCAATGTTTCTTCAGGAAAACGAGACTTTGTGTCTTCTATTACAGAGTCTAGAATGGGAAGGAACACTGATACTCTAAAGTATGTCTCTGGGTCTTTAGTTGCGTGGTTGGCTCGATTCTTCTGCACTTGTGATATTCTTGGAATACTAATATCAAAATTTGTCTTCTCGGCGATGTCCTTTGCTTCTTGGAACAAATCTTTAAAGCAAACAATCGCTGTGTTCCGTTGATTGGCAAGTGCTTTGGTCATGTCCTTAAAATGTTTCAATGCACATTTCAAGTCAATATCAGGTTTTTGAAGTAGCTTGCTAAAAGGCAGTGTAAGTGAAAATATGTTGCACATACACACTACAGTGATAATGAAAGTACTGTTCAGTAAGGCACAAATCAAGGTTCTCGCCTTGGATGCAGCTTTTAAATCTTGCCATGAAGCTACTGATTCCAGGGCTTGAATGATTTCAGGGAACTTAAGTCTGAATTGCAAAAACGATGTTTGCCTTTCCACCCAACGTGTTTCACACAATCCAGGTAGCTGGCCACCTACATAGTGTTTCAAAACTTGATTTCTCTTTGGGGAAGACGTGAAGAACGAAACTGTTTGTTGTATGGTACCCGTTGCATTTCTAACAGCCTGAACTTGAGATGATTTGGACAGTGATAGATTTAAACTGTGATTGAAACAAGGAGCTCTAACGGCAAATTTGGCTTCCTGTTTGATTTCTTGTACAGCTCCTTTAGATTCTGATATCATTACACTACAACCATCCGTGCATATTCCGACACACTTTTTTATGTCTAATGACAGCTCTTTCATTGTTTTTAGCACCAGTCTACCCAACGTTTCCCCTGATAAAACAATTTCCTTCATCATTGGGTCAATGTTTTTATTCATTTCTTCATCTATCTCTGGTTCTTCATCTACGGTTTCTGTATTGCTTTCTTCTACTAGAGAAGCCCTTACATCAATAAATTTAACAAAATCTTCTCTTACTTTTCCTTTGTTCACATATTGCAGAGTCAATGACATTTGAGATGTATGTGACATATCGGTTGTTTCGTCGAACATGATGCTGTAGTATGGTGCATCGTGAATTCTCCTCTTGATAACTTCTAGAATTTCTTGACCACAAAGAAAAATAAGATCATTTTGGGTTCTTTTACTGATGTACGTAGCTCTTGACGATGCTGTTCTTAGATGGTCTTCCAATACCTTATCTCCAGATTGAACCCGAAATCTAAGAAGTTCTCGAAAATTTCCCTCGTTGGAAATTGCACTGTTGTCTAAATCAATTTCACCATGATCCCTATGGCCGCGAAGGGGAATATTTTGCCTTCCAAGAAAGATAATTGATTCAATTATAGGGGATAGTCTTTGTCTGTTTTCTAGTACTTTTTGAAGTCTGTACGAAGAAATCTGATTTGTGACTTCAAGGGAAGGATTGTGGTATGACTTCAAAAAGTTAAAACCCTTCATAACCGCTTCCTTGTGGTACTCGGCACTCCCATGGGATTCTAAGTCACCATCTTTACCTAAAAGTTTAGCGAAGTTTGTCACTGGTTTTGAGACAAATTTATGGAGTGGTGTGCTCTTGTGAACTCCACCCTGAAACGCAAAAAGGGACAATATTTGCAATATAGTCCTTTCTTAGTCTCTGAATAGGTCAACCAGCCTTTATACCGATCATCGGTTAAATGCGATCTATTAAGAAATCGTTTTTCTAATTTCCCCTTTTTCATGTGTTCAGAAAATGGATAGGAATACCCTTGAGGGGGTATATTGTCTGATCCCAGAATTTTAGATATGGTATGATCATCAGGTTGTTTTCCAATATAGTTGGAAATGTCAGTTTTATTTGTACCGGTACTGCTAGTAATCTTGTCTTTAAAGTCGGAGCTTGGCATTTTATTACAATCCTTATTAATTGTTGATGATGTAGAGGTAGATGGAAATTCATTGTTGTCACAGCAAACCGGTTCTGGAGCTTCCTCTTTGCTTTTCTTTTCAATGCTCGGACTCTTGGCAGAGCTTTTCATTGTAGTATTTCTTGGGAAAAAA
Source organism: Diabrotica virgifera virgifera (assembly GCF_917563875.1). NCBI lineage: Eukaryota > Metazoa > Arthropoda > Insecta > Coleoptera > Chrysomelidae > Diabrotica > Diabrotica virgifera. The sequence goes on along the minus strand of NC_065451.1, from coordinate 119,660,866 downwards.
TCGACAATTTTCCTTTTTCGGGCTGTTGTATCGGGTGCAGTCTTCAGCTTTAATTTGTTCTGGCTCTCCTGAAATAGAACACATTAAATAGCTCAATGCAATTAACGCATTCACTGCGATTGACCTGTTAAAACATGAAAATTGCATACGTTTTCATGTTTATTCAAAGATCCCATATGCACTTGACGCAGTGAATGTGTTAAGTGGTGTACATCAAAGCAAATAAAATAACAACGACATTCGAAAAAAATTAAATTGTTAACGTATTCTATTTTAGTGCTTGATTTAATACAATTTAATTGAGCTAAAAATTATGAAAATAATAGCATAAAATTATCAAATACTGTTATTCAAAAATACATTTGAAAGATGAATTACTAGGGCTGTAATAATAGAATCAGTTATTACATTATTGTTAACAAGTTATTATTCGTGAATAAAGACATAAAAATGATGTTATGGAGACAATAAGTTCAAAACTATTGTATTGATCATACTTATTAAAACAACCTAAATTATTAAATAATATATATATATATTTTTTAAGATAAAAACTATAAGTACAATCTAACATGGTCTAACAGTAGTTTCATTGCGAATCACATCTCAGAACTGAAATGTCTCTCAAACTATGTTAGATTTTATTAGTTTCGTATCTGAGTTTAAATTTGCCGGGCTCAGAGCTACCGGATGCAGCACCGAAAACTGAGGTTAGCTAATTTAGCTTCGGTAGATATGCACGGAGACAGCCGGTGGGTGCTGCAGTCATGCGGCACTAATTAAAACCACTTCAGTGGGTGTCGTAGGCTCGTAGTTGACATGTTTCACGCTAGATTGGATTGTATGGTGGCATTGCACTTGCACTGTAAGAGTTTACCGCCTACTTGCCTCTTTTAGTATGCAAATCGCAATATTTTACGATAAATACAAAATAATGAAGGTACATTTGATAGGCTGTACATAATACGTTGTACTCCGTACCCTCAAAAGGCACTCAGTTTTCTTAAAATGTTACGTTTGTTTGTGAGTTAATAGCCTAAGCGGTAGGCCTGTGAATAATTCTCTATAGCCTACGGTACACCAAAACTACAGGTTTTCTTTTAAACCCTTAAGTTAAACCCAAGGCAGCTAAAGATATAAATACGAATGAGTTAAGGACATAATTAAAACAAACTTACCATGTCGATGTCGTCTTTTGCAGTTGCACATGGAAAAGGAAACGCTTGAGCAAACTGACACTTATTTATAGCCCTTTGACTTTGCCAGGCATTGATACACTGCCAATATGTAGCAACTAGCAAGGCTAGCAAGCAACGTCTGACTGAAGAAGATTTGTTCTATTCTCTGTGATTTATACAGTGTTTCCACTGCCACTGTGACTTCAACGACAACATTACAGAAACGTCACTGTACCGTATTTGATGTTGTTACGTTATATCAAAACTAACCGTAGGCTATTAAAATAATCTGTCTACGGACGTTTTCACACTGTTAGATTATTTTGTCCAATAATAGCAATGCATTAGTTCGATCTCACACTTCGGATTAATATGTATATTAACTTCTCAATTTTTCAGAAAACTAAGGTTTCTGGGGGGGCTATGGCCCCCGTTGCTCCCCCCCCTTAAGACCGCCACTGCTAAAAGCAGTTCTCATTGTGTGTGTTAATCATAATGGAATGATACGCATTCATAGAAAAAGCACAGTGTACAATACGTGAGAAAATGATATATTCCTCCCTCTCTTGATTTGCGGCACTCGCCTTCGGCTCTTGCCAACAAACTTCTGCGCTAGTGAGAAATACGTCTTTTTTCTCACTTGTAATACAATATACTATTTCAATATTTTTCAAAAATCTATCGAATGAAACCACACACGACATCCCCCTCCACAACCTGGACGGGGGGGTAACTTTATAATCTTAAATAGGAACTCCCAATTTTTTATTCCAGATTCAGATTGCTTACATAAAATAAGTAAATCTCTTTCGAGACATTTTTAGAATTCTGGATAGATGGCGCTATAATCGGAAAAACTATTTATCCTGATACCCTAGATAAATAGAAACGGTCTAATATCTCGACAACTGCACTTCCAAGTGAAAAACCAAAAAATACTAGTGTTTAGTGTTTTTCAAAAACCTAACGAATAACACTAAACACGACCCCCACTTCATCCCATGGAGGTGGGGTGGGGGTAACTTTAAAATCTTAAATAGGAACACCCATTTTTTATTGCAGATTTGAATACCTCATAAAAAACTAAGTGATATTTGTTCGAGGCATTTTTTAGATTTGTTGATAAATAATGCTAATAAATCGTATTTTTCCAATTACAGCGCCATCTATCAACAATTTTAAAAAATGTCTCGAATAAATATTTCTTACTTTTTATGAGGAATCCAAATCTGCAATAAAAAACGGGGTTCCTATTTAAGATTTTAAAGTTACCCCCACCCCACCTCCATATGTTGGAGTGGGGAGTCGTGTTTAGTGTTACTCGATAAAGTTTTGAAAAATATTAAACAAGTGTTTTTTTATGTTTCATTTGGAAGTATATTTCTCGAGATATTAGATCGTTTCTATAATTTACGTAGTGTAGCAGCATAAATAGTTTTTTCTGATTTTAGCGCCATCTATCCACAATATGAAAAATTTCTCGAAAAAAGATACTTATTTTTACGTAAGGAATCCAAATCTGTAATAAAAAATTGGAATTCCTATTTAAGATTTTAAAGTTACCCCCCACCCCACCTTCAGGGTGTAGAGAGAGGTGTCGTGTTTGGTGTCATTCGATAGGTTTTTGAAAAATATTAAAAAGGTGTTTTTTATCTTTCATTTGGATGTGTATTTCTCGAAATATATCATTTTTATAATTTACTTAGTGTAGCAAATAGTTTTTTGCGATACCATCCATCCACAATTCGAAAAAATGTTCGAATAAAACTTACTTATTTTTACGTAACAGAATCATCAGCATGGGCTGGTAACTCTTATGGCACTGACAGGACCATGAAATCTGAAATTAGTACTGACTAAGGATAAGAGATGTCGCAGCAAAGCTTCTTGTCTGCGCAATACCAATTACTGACCAATTACCAACAAGCAACATGAATGAACAAGAAACGCCATTTATCTGTGTACGGCGTTGGCGTTGTTTTGTACGCCATTTTTATTGGAGTTTCAAATGCATATTTTTCCAAAAGATCAGGCGGTAAGTAGAAAATGTTGATATAAGATTTTATTTATTTTTTAATAATTGCCTGAAAATGTCCGATGTTGTCCCAAACTTCTTTCCTTTCACGTTATGATGTGTATTAATTGTTGCCAATATAGAATTAGGTAAAAGTTTTGTAGGAAGTAAAATTATCGCCAATAAAAATGTGGCAATTCTGCAATGTTTTAATTTATGCTAATTTAATGTTAGGAACATGGATAACATCAAATGTAGACCAAACCAAAGAAATTAAGACACGTATTGAAATAGCACGTGCATCATTCATTGAACTTAAAAAGTTTCTTTGTTGTCGGGATATAAGGTTAGAACTACGTCTAAGGATGCTTCGATGTTACGTGTTCTCTACTCTTCTTTACGGCTTGGAAGCGTGGATGTTGAAACAAGTCCATTTGAATAAGTTGGTCGCCTTTGAATTTTGGTGTTACAGAAGAATCCTACGAATATCATGGATTCAAAGAATGTCGAACGTGGAAGTAACTAGAAGGATAGGAAATCAACCGGAAATAATACTAACTATCAAAAGACGAAAACTTGAGTACTTGGGACATGTGATGAGAGGGCAAAAATACTCATTATTACAACTTGTTATGCAAGGCAAAATCCGAGGAAAGCGAAATGTGGGAAGACGAAGAACATCTTGGCTTAAGAACTTACGGGAATGGTTCGAATGTAGTAGTGCAGAGCTGTTTAGAGCGGCAGTCAACAGGGTCCGCATTGCTATGATGATTTCCAACCTTCGATAGAAGATGGAACTTAAAGAATAAGAAGAATGTTAGGTACTTGAACTTCTACAACACTTTTATTGTTTATTTGTCCTTTTCTAAAGCACCCTAGAACCATATTGTGTAACGTTTTTTTCAAAAAAAAAAAAATGAAAAGCAAAATATATATTTTTTAGCTTTATGATATTTGAATAAAATAAAATTGACAGAGAAGACCTAAAGGTGAGGCCTATGGACATCGTCCGAAAGTTATATCGCATTTGCACAATTCATTTTGTACCAGAAACCCGCTATGTTGGAATGAGATAATTATGGTTTTTGAAGTGTTGCGTTAATGGTTGTAATAATAGCAATAAGGATGCTCAAATGCATATTTTTCCAAAAGATCAGGCGGTAAGTAGAAAATGTTGATATAAGATTTTATTTATTTTTTAATAATTGCCTGAAAATGTCCGATGTTGTCCCAAACTTCTTTCCTTTCACGTTATGATGTGTATTAGAATTGTTGCCGATATAGAATTAGGTAAAAGTTTTGTAGGAAGTAAAATTATCGCCAATAAAAATGTGGCAATTCTGCAATGTTTTAATTTATGCTAATTTAATGTTAGGTACTTGAACTTCTACAACACTTTTATTGTTTATTTGTCCTTTTCTAAAGCACCCCTAGAACCATATTGTGTAACGTTTTTTCAAAAAAAAATATGAAAAACAAAATATTTATTTTGTAGCTTTATGATATTTGGATAAAATAAAATTGGCAGAGAAGACATAAAGGTGAGGCCTATGGACATCGTCCGAAAGTCATATCGCATTTGCACAATTCATTTTGTACCAGAAGCCCGCTGTGTTGGAACGAGATAATTATGGTTTTTAAGTGTTGCGTTAATGGTTGTAATAATAGCAATAAGGATGCTCAAATGCATATTTTTCCAAAAGATCAGGCGGTAAGTAGAAAATGTTGATATAAGATTTTATTTATTTTTTAATAATTGCCTGAAAATGTCCGATGTCCCAAACTTCTTTCCTTTCACGTTATGATGTGTATTAGAATTGTTGCCAGATATAGAATTAGGTAAAAGTTTTGTAGGAAGTAAAATTATCGTCAATAAAAATGTGGCAATTCTGCAATGTTTTAATTTATGCTAATTTAATGTTAGGTACTTGAACTTCTATAACACTTTTATTGTTTATTTGTCCTTTTCTAAAGCACCCCTAGAACCATATTGTGTAACGTTTTTTCAAAAAAAAATATGAAAAACAAAATATTTATTTTGTAGCTTTATGATATTTGGATAAAATAAAATTGGCAGAGAAGACATAAAGGTGAGGCCTATGGACATCGTCCGAAAGTCATATCGCATTTGCACAATTCATTTTGTACCAGAAGCCCGCTGTGTTGGAACGAGATAATTATGGTTTTTAAGTGTTGCGTTAATGGTTGTAATAATAGCAATAAGGATGCTCAAATGCATATTTTTCCAAAAGATCAGGCGGTAAGTAGAAAATTAATAATTGCCTGAAAATGTCCGATGTTGTCCCAAACTTCTTTCCTTTCACTTTATGATACATGTGTATTAGAATTGTTGCCGATATAGAATTAGGTAAAAGTTTTGTAGGAAGTAAAATTATCGCCAATAAAAATGTGGCAATTCTGCAATGTTTTAATTTATGCTAACTTAATGTTAGGTACTTGAACTTCTACAGCACTTTTATTGTTTATTTGTCCTTTTCTAAAGGACCCCTAGAACCATATTGTGTAAGGTTTTTTCAAAAAAAAAATATGAAAAACAAAATATTTATTTTTTAGCTTTATGATATTTGGATTAATAAAATTGGCAGAGAAGACATAAAGGTGAGGCCTAAGGACATCGTCCGAAAGTCATATCGCATTTGCACAATTCATTTTGGACCAGAAGCCCGCTATGTTGGAACGAGATGGAAGTCCACTTTGAAATGGGATGCTATTCCTTCTCTGTTTCCCAATACTGCTACCAGGATGGAAGGTGGGTTTTATTAGTTATGTCATAAATTATATCTTCATAGAAATCGGGATTTTTTCATAATGTTACCAAGAAATATAATCATATATTATGCAACGACCATTTAATGATGGTCATTATGAAGCGAGTATGAGGGTTACGAAATGAGCTGTATGCAGTGAGTTTCGTATAGAGTACGAGCTTCATAATGATAATTAAATGCAAGTTGTATATACTCCATCTAATTTACTTACCGTTGCACGTCATCCGTGTTGTAGCCCATGACGTCACATGATACCAACATGAAATATTTAGGCGGTAGGTGTGTTGTTTTTTAGATTCACTTTGCCGAGTACACTGGCATTATAGCCACTAGACATGTTTTATTATATATGTTACAGTTCAAGTTGATTCTCAGTTAGAGTTGACTCCAACTAGTTGGAGTCAACTCCAACTGAAACGAGCAGTAAAAGTTGATTTTAAAAATTTAAATCAACTTTTACTAGTTGGAGTTGACTCTTCCTGGATCGATTCAGTAAATGTTGATTATACGAGAATCTCAAGTGCATTTTTGATGAGTGTGCGTTTCTTTGTTTTGACCGTTTCAACTACTTATTATTATAGTCTGTAACGTCGCCCCCGTTAGGTAAATTATTCTGATTCGATTTTTTGCACAAACTTACTCAAAGAAATACATCCGTATAACAATCCTTATAACAAATCCACAAGGTGTCACGCGGTACCGCGGTCGAAAAATTGTTTAACCAATTTCAGTAAAGTCAGTCAGTAAAGTGACTCTTTATCGAGCGAGTCTGATATTACGAGCAGAGGAACAGACGCGTTCGATAAAGAGTATTGAGGTGGTGCGTACAAAATTGTATCGTCAATCATAAAAAACATTAACACTTACTTCCAACTTTGAGGAATTTTTTTTAATTTTAGACGAAATAAAAAATTCGTATGACAGTAATGACAGATGACTTTTGCATGATGGCAGGTTTTGATGTTTAATCGATAGTTATCAATAGGGCTTTTCATTCACAGTCATTTGTTTCGAGCTTCTGTCAAATGTCGTATAATCCGTGTATATTAATATTATACACAGACTATACAACATATGACAGAAGCTCGAAACAAATGACAATCGGTGAAAAGCCCTATATTGTATACCTACCTAATTACTAAATCTGTAAAGTTTTGATTTATTTTGTATGAATATAATTGCGAAACACTACAGAATTTTACTTTTTGACATAAATTGTATTAATAATAAGATAAATTTTGTACAATATTTTTAATAATTAAAGTAAATAAATTTTAATTTCACTCAAATAAATAAACGATTGCTGCCATTGACCACTTACATTCAATCTCGGTTAATTTGATTAATTATCGCGGCAGGTAAAGTAACATTCTTCTTTCAATACAACAAAGTGTTACTTTACTGCCGAAAATGAGGGCAAATGAGTACAATAATGAATTATTTTAGTGAAGTTGGCGATAAACAATGATTTTAAACAAATTCGCAAAAATACATAATTTTTTCACTTTTTTTTTTAAATCCGTTGCGCCTTTTTTTCTCTAAAATTGACCGTTGTCGAGTCATTAGCGACTTAAAATTTGAAAAACGCCAAAATAACCATTTTCAAGGTTTAATAACTCGGTTAAAGATAATTATTGTGAAAGTCGAGCGAGCGGCCGTGGAGTAACGGCATAATCGCTGGCCTCATACGCCAGTGCACGTGGGTTCGAGCCCTGCTAAAGACAAACCATTTTCTTTTTCAATAATGACACGAGCCGTCTCACCGTGCCTCGGAGAGCACGTTAAGCAGTCGGTCCCCCTGAGCTAGTGTACATCGACACTAGTTACTTGAAGCAGGGTTAAAGATGTAATTGGCGCCGGAACTGTCCGAAAGGCAAAAATGCCATACGATATTATATATCAGGGGTGGCCAAACCGTGGCTCGCGAGCCACATCTGGCTCTTTGCAGGATAATCTGTGGCTCTCAACAAATGTACCTGAATTTCCTTTAATTTGTGTGTTTCAAAATGTCTTAAATTACTGTCAACAAATATAAAAGACTAAGTGTAACATCAGGACTGATACGACAAGGAGACCCCTTACCACTGTTGCTATTCAATTTGTTATTAGAATTTGTAATAAGTAAAATATCACCTAAGCTAACAGGAGGATTTGCGAATCGAGTATCAAAACTATTGCTGATGATCTACGTGCAGTCGCTCATTCTACAAGAGACGTCAGAGGTGTGTTTTCACAACTCGAGGAAGAAACATGTAGTTTGAGCTTTCGAATAAATAAAGAGAAGACGAAATAATGCTAGTAGCCAAAAATCCACGACTTAGGCATAACATAACTATTACATAACTATTAATTACCATAACTTCGAAGTAATGCAAGAGTTTAAATATCATCAAAGATGACAACCACAAATAAAAAGAGGTATCAGCATGGATAGCCGCGTGTAATAGAGCAATATACTACTCTCTACCATCATTATTAAGATCTGCTATTAAGATCAAAAAGCTGTCAAAAAGACAATCTAAATTAAGACTGTACATGCCAATTATTCGCCCAATTGTTACATATGGAAGTAAAACATTAGCAGGATATAAATGAACTACTGGTATTTGAAAAGAAAGTTCTCATTCCAGAATGATATTTTGCCATCAAAGAGATGAATTGACAGGAGAGTGGAGAAGGCGCCGCAATGCTGAATTGGTGACTGAGTATGTATTGAAAACATCGTCAGACATATACAAGCTAAGATAAGATTGGCAGGTCTGCAGGTCATGTGGTAAGATCAGAGGAAGACATAATCTTAAGACAGTGTTTTTTGAGAGACGGTAGAAGATCAGTAAGTCGTCCCATAAAAAGCTGGAACGATGATGAAGAATCGAAGAATCCTGAATTAGTAATTAGTAAAGGCTGCTTGTAGAATTATTTGCATATTTGAAACGACCATGTGAACTATTGTGTTTCACTGTAAAATGCGTGAAATCCAAACACTGAGAGAAAAATTTAATACCTTTTTTACACTTTTTAAATAGTTGTTTAATTGCGGCTCGCGAAAAATTTCAAATTTTGGAAAGTGGCTCGGACTATCAAGGATCTTGGCCACCCCTGTTATATATTATGAAAGTCAGAAACTAAAAAAAATCAAAGATTAAAACTACCTCTATAAGATCCTGAAGAAATTTTTGTCATTATTTCATTAATAAGATATTATTTTTAATTATCAACAAGTAGCACTAACCGTGTATTGAGGCGGCCGTCAATGTGAGTGCGAGTGAGATTCACCATTGGACGGCTGGAATGGTGCATCTCTTTAGCACTCACCATTGACGGCCGCCTAATACGCACTTAGCGCTCATTGTTAATAATTAAAGATAAAGCTTAGTAATAAGATAGTGACAAAAATTTCTGCTGGATCTTGTAGAGGGGGCTATAAACTTTGATTTGGTCACTTTCTGACTTTCATAATAATGGATTTTAACCGAGTTATTAAGCCTTGAAAATGGCTATTTTCGCATTTTTCAAATTTTAAATCGCGTATAACTCGACAACAATCAATTTTAGAGAAAAATCACAAAATACCTTTTTTTGCTCAGAATAACCCAAATGATCTAAAAAAAAAATTGTTCGATGTGAAAAAATTATTTTTGTGAATTTGTCTAAAAAAATTGTTTAAACAATTTATCGATCAAGGTACTGCCTGGCACCCAGTAGATTTGTTATAAGGACCTCTTTTTGAGTAAGTTTGTGCAAAAAATTCGAATCGGAGTAATTTACCTAACGGGGGCGACAATACAGCCTAGACTAATTTGAACATATTCACTAACATTTAATTTCTAGAATCGGCTGTTTGTGTGAATCAGAATCAACTTTTACTGAATGGCATTGGGAAGAGTATACTTTTCCTAGTTGGAGTCTACTTTTACTAGTAAATGTTGAATATAAATCTTCATTTTATATTTATAATCAACTTTTACTGAAACCAGCCGTTAGAAGTTGGAGTTAACTCCAACTGGATAATCAACTTGAACTGTAACATATACACGTAGAAATAATATTTAAAGATTTCTATTAATGTTAACTTAAAGAAATACACAATAATATGTTTAATTTAATTTGTATAAAGCGTTTTTATGAAGCACATTTGTGCGGAATACACTGTAACTATAATCAAATGAAGGTAATATTTTGGCATAAATTGGTAACATTTATTTGACAGTTGCGGTGATGACACTTCATATTTGTTTATATTCTTTACTATAAGTATTTGTTTCATTATATTTACTGTTTTTATTATGTACTTTAACGTAAGATTATAACTTAATTCTTGTTTTCTATTTCTAAAGTTTTTATTTATTTACATTGAATATTAATTTGTTTTGCGGTATAATCCACTTCCACAAAAATTGTGTGATATATTTGATTTAAAATAAATTCAAGAATTTTTTGTAATTGGGCAACAATGTCATCTTAGATCTCTAACGTAGATAATGACGTGCAACGGTAAGTAAATTAGACACTATTTTTTCTATGATCATTCACAACAAAAAATATATTCAAATTTATTAACTTTGTAACACAAATAAATTCAGTAGTTTGTCAGTTTATCGGTTAGTTTACATATTGAGAACTGTCAAAGCGTATGTATTTGACTCGCCATTGGTCAATGCGCATGTACCACCTTTATCGCAAATGCCATATCGCGATTCTATTGGTTAAAAATCTGTATCTTATTGAAAATCTGTATCATAATGAAGTTCATTATGATACAGGTAGTGACATAATAATTAATATATTATAGTATGAGAATAGAAAAGTAATATTAAGTACCTGTTTTTTTACAGCTTCTTCTGCTCAAGCGTATAAGTCCCCTACAGTGACTTCTAGAGCAGAGCACATAGATTCGAGAGAAACTGAACAGGTTAGACCTGTTATGCCATCAACTTCTCAATCTATTTGTGAAGAAAGTTTACCACATAGTTCTTCATCCACACCAAAACGAATAATTAAGAGTGAATTCGTAATGTGCACCCCAACAAAAGTTTCAAGTAAGTTTTTTTGTAACATAAATAAAATAAGGACCCATAAATATTAAAACAAAAATATCTTCATTTTAAAATCTAGGCGTGTATGGTTGTCTGCCTATCTTTACTTAATACATTGATTTGCACTATCTAATAATAACTTATTCCACAACTTACCTTCTATTCATTCAGGATCCATCAATTATGTTTTTAATTTTTTTTTGAAACAATAACAATTTTTACTTAACAGCCTCTCTCTTTATCCATAAAGGTAAAAGCTTAGAAAATCATATTCAATTTTCCTTGTCCTAGATATTTACATATAAGGACAGATTAACTTTTCTAAACCTTTTTATAACAACTTTTATTTTAAATAAGTGTTGACTAACCCTTAAATATCCGATACATTACTTTCCTACTAATATATCAGTCTATAATAATTCATCCTCCACACCAATATATACTTTTATGTTCTCATATTAGATATCAGACATCTGGAGCTCCCTGTCTCATAGTAGGTACTATTACCAGTCACAACTTTATTGACACTTTTTTATTTCAAATGAAGTAAAGAAACACAGACATACAATCATTTAATTTACTTCGACGACCGGTTTTGATCTCTACAATATACAGATCATCTTCAGGTTGGCGATACAAGTAGTTAAATGCTACAATTAAAGAAAGCCAGAGTTAGAACATTGTCTGGTTGTATTGAAATGGTGATAGAAAGCCAAGATTACAGATTAACTTTTTGTATAGATAGCTTTTTGTATTGCATTCGATATAGATAACTTTTTGTATTGCTTTGTATAATAATACAGATTAACTTTTTGTATTGTAACTGTAGATATAGTCAGTGTTAGGATTTTAGAGTTTAACATTATTGTAATTGGGCTTGCCCGTTTATAAATAAAATAAACTAAAACTTTGAAAGGTATGTAAATGTTGACATATCAGAACAACAAACAAATACATACGTATGCATACACATGAGCAAACAGGTACTCATAAGCACGCACACGCTCACAGATGCCTGCGATTTATGACTGTAAAATTACATTAAACTTTAAAATTAAAAAAAAAATTAATTGAATTTTGATCTACTTACATGCCGTTACAAGGGATGAGTTGTAAGTTCATCAATAACATTTTTAAAAACGTCCAGATTATGTTAGTAGGGTAGCTAGGTGAAGGAATGGGTAGGCGGGCATGCTTCGTAGGTCAAAACACAGTGAATTGCAATGGATCCTGAAGGCAGATGTGTTATGTGAAACAGAGATGGATGTATTAGCTATGAGAAAGACAACGTTTGGATGGAAAGTTCGTAAATGCAGCATTAAGTTTAAAAGTTTAATGTAATTTAACAAATGGTCATAAATCGCAGGCATCTGTGTGCGTGTGCGTGCTTATGAGTACCTGTTTGCTCATGTGTATGCATACGTATGTATTTGTTTGTTGTTCTGATATGTCAACATGGTTCCATGACATCTCGTAACGCGACAGTTCGTAACCGGACGATTCGTAACAGCGACAGTTCGTAACGGTGACAATTTGTAACGCCGACAGTTCGTAACTATACAAATTCGTAACAGACAATTCTTAACGTCCAAATTGAATTATTCTATTTATTGTTGTTAACGTGGAAACCAACTGTTATTACGGTTATAAAATGGAATTATGTTTATCAATTTAACGAATCAGTTAGTATCAGGATAAACATTTTTAAGGCATTTCATATTTCGTGTTTCAGAATATAATAAAAGTATTTAAACCAAGTATTTAAGTATTACAAGCCATCCCTCTTATCAACTATAATCGTTGATTAAATGCCCCAAAGCTATTACCAATCACAAGGTTTATTATAATAACAGGTAGGTAATTATATCTTTTCTTTACAAAATGTTTATTTAAAAAGTTTGGAATGTCTAAAGATGGTTGTCAGATTAAAGATTTCAGGAATTAAGTACTTCATTATACCTTTGTCCAGGCATATGCCAATTTAAGGAACAATAAGAGGAATAAACTTTTAAGAATATTGTTAAAAGTTTTTATGTATTTAAATATTTGTTTGTGTTTAAAGACTTTTAATATACACTGAAACACGAAATATAAAATGTGTTAAACATGTTTATTCCTGTACTGATACGTTAAATTGATAAACATAATTTCAATTATAATTGTAATAACAGTTAGTTTCCACGTTAACAAAAATAAACAGAATAATTCAATTTGGACGTTACGAATTTGTATAGTTACGAACTGTCGCCGTTACGAACTGTCGCTGTTACGAATTGTCCGTTACAAACTGTCCGGTTATGCACTGTCGCGTTACGAGGTGTCTGGTCACGGTCAACATTTACATACCTTTCAAAGTTTTGGCTTTCTATCAGTATTTCGATACAACCAGACAATGTTCTAATTCTGGCTTTCTTTAATTGTAGCATTTAACTAATTGTAACACCGACCTGAAGATGATCTGTATATTGTAGAGATCGAAACCAGTCGTCGGAGTAAATTAAATGATTGTGAGTACGTCTGTGTTTCTTTACTTCGTTTAAAATGAACTCACATATGCAACCCATTCAACATTTTTCTTATTTCAATTTGTTGCATCAATAATTTTTATGTTAGATCTAAAATAACTACTAATAGGAATATACAGGGTGTAATAAAAATACATGTCATAAATTAAATCGCATATTTTGGGACTAAAAATAGTTCGATTTAACCTAACTTACCTTAGTACAAATGTGCACAGAAAAAAAAAAGTTACAGCCCTTTGAAGTTACAAAATAAAAATCAATTTTTTCCAATATATCGAAAACTGTTAGAGATTTATTATTGAAAATGGACATGTACAATTCTTATGGTAGGAACATCGTAAATACAAATAACAGTGAAATTTGTTACACCTCATAAAAATTTTGTGTGGTTTTGTTCCCCTAAAACTCCCAAACTTTTGTATATGTTCCAATTAAATTATTATTGTGGTACTATTAATTAAACACAACATTTTTAAAACTTTTTTTGCCTCTTAGTATTTTCTCGATAAACCAGTTTTTATCGAGATGCAGCTTCTTTTTTAATATGTTTACTTAAAATTTTATGGGGGTTTTGTTCCTTTAAACACCCCAAAGTTTGTGTACGTTCCAATTATACTATGATTGCAGTACCAATAGTTAAACACTGAAAACTTTTTGCCTCATATGCCTGATTTCACCAACTATACCTAAACAGTTGCCTTATTAAGTAAATCTTATCGATAGGAACTTCTTAAGTCAGTACTTAAGAACAATAGCGTTTCACAACTAAAAGAACTTATCTAGGAAATTCTTTCCTAGGTATTAATTCGGGTACGTTTGAACTATTTTTGATAAATAAAAAAAGAATAAGAGTCACTGTCTAAAAGGGAAATAGTTGGTACATGATTAAATAGACATGTATTATTTTAAAAACCCCATTTTATTTTTAGGTCTGAACAAATCCACAAGTATATTGTCCTGCATCAATGTGAAACGAACTGGAGAGCTTACACCAAAAGCGAAGAAACTATAGTGTAGCTTCCACTCTTCGCAGAACTGCCAAGAAATTAAACTTTGGCCGTGCAGATCTGAAAAAGAGAGTTAGAAGAATGGAAGAAGTGTCTTATGCTGCTGAACTTTTGAAATCAAAAGTAAATAAAACCACTTACGAGTTTATTATGTCCCAAGTGAGATGCCAGGGAATAAAAGCCAAAGGAAGAAGGTATTCTCTTGATGAAAAAATATTGTTCCTGTCCCTTTTAAAGCAAAGTCCGAAAGGGTACAAACTCATCAGAAAATTGTTTGCAGTACCATCAAGAAGAACCCTAACAAACCTTCTGGGAAAAATTCCTTTTAACACAGGAATAAATCCAGCCATCATGGATTCCCTGGCAAATACAACAAGACAATTGAAAGAAATGGACAAATACTGTAGTATCGTATTTGATGAAATGGCCATTGATCCAACTCTCCAGTACAACAAAAAAACAGATGTTGTAGATGGTTTTCAAGACAACGGTGGTGAAGAAGGAAGGCAGCCAGTTATTGCTGATAAGGTAATGGTTTTTATGGCACGAGGAATATGCAAGAAGTGGAAACAACCATTAGCATATTACCTTAATGAAGGGGGGATGAAAACGGACATGCTTGTGAAAACAATCAAAGAGGTTGTCGTTTCATGCCAGAATGCTGGTTTAATTGTTAAATGTTTGATTTGTGACCAAGGTGCTGCTAATGTTGCAGCCCTAAATAAGTTGTATGCCCAAACTAATGAATATTTTATCCGAAAAGGAGAAGAAAATCGATTATTTGGCATCATTATTGGAGGTAAAGAAGTGGTCCCTCTTTATGATCCTCCACATTTACTGAAAGGCATGAGAAATAATTTTTTTAAATATTTCTTAAGGTTTAAGTGGCGAAAAAATACTGTTGAAACAGCAAAATGGGAACATCTCATTAAATTGTTTGATATTGAAAACTCTGAAGATGATGATTACAAGCTGTGTAAAAAGTTAACAGCTCACCATATAGAGAATACAAAAAAAATGAAAGTGTCAATAGCTGCCCAAGTTTTCAGTAACAACGTAGCAGCTGTAATGAAGAGAATGGCCATAGGTAATACTTTAAATAATTTCCAAGACATGCCAAGAGAGGCAGAAAGCACTGCTGAATTTTTATTATTCATGAATAAAGTTTTTGACAGTGTAAATGGGACAGGTTTTAAACTCAAACACCCAGAAAACTTAAAATGTGCTGTGTCTTCAAAATCAGTCCATCGAAAATTTTGGGTTGAAGCCATAAAAGTGTTTCAAACTATGGAGTTTTTTACAACCACGAAAGGTAAAATTGTTCCTCCTACTTTAAAAAATTGGGTACACACACTAAAAGGATTTTTGTACCTATGGGATCAACTTCAAAAAGATGGTGTTGCCTTTTTCTGCACTCGACACATGAACCAAGATCCCCTTGAAAATTTTTTTGAATCCATTAGAAGTCATGGTGTTAGAAATATAAATCCCAACGCATCTTCCTTTGTAAATTCATTTAAATCATTAATTGTGAATAATTTTTTGTCTAGGCATTCTTATTCGTCAAATTGTAAAAATGACGACTTAGAAGGTTTGGACAATTTAAAACATCTGTTAACTTCGCCAGTTCAATTGCCAACAACCCTTTTCAAAATTCCTGATATTCACTTACCTGACTATAAATTAAGCTCTAGCACTCTTTTAAGAAAAGGGAAGTTAACATATGTTGCCGGATTTGTGGCAAAAAAACTGTTACGTTTTATTAAAATATGCCCACAGTGCCGACAGGATTTAGTAGGAGGTGACAGAAATAAACCAGAATATTTTGTGATAAATGCTAGAGCATATTCTACTAAAGCTTTACTTGCACCTTCTACCAACTTTAACAAAATTTTTCAAAAATGTATATTTCTATTAGGTAACATGTTGCCTCAGCTTTGCCACATTTCAAACATTACGTCTGTAATGAAATTATTGTTAAAACATGAATTTACAGGAAATATTTTTCTTTGTAAGGATCATAATTTACGAGATCAATTTCTAAATTATGTTTCCAAATTTCATTTATTTGTTTGGATAAAAAATATTAACAAAATTCTTAAAGGAAAAGAAAAAGCTGGTAATTCGTCTGATAAAATAAAATTATATGCGGCAAAAAAATTTGAAAAGCACGTCAAAAAGGAAAAAAAATTAAAGAAATGAATTATTTAAATATCGATGGCTAAGAGGACAAATATCGACAAGTGAAAGGCAAAAATGACCAAGCGACATTTGGCTAACAATAGTTTATGAAATAGTGTCAGTTAGTAATATTTTCTGTTAAATCGCAATCAGAAAAAGGTTACCTATGAACTAATTTTTTTTACCTTCAACTGGAAAAAAAATACTGAAGGTGACTGATTTTTATTATCGAAACTGGTGAAATTGACTAAATCCGATACATTTTTGATTGTATTTTAAGAAATATAACCTATTCGAAAATCATTCATGTTTTGTAAATAACAGGTAAAATGGTTGAACCAGAAAACAAAAATAATATATACAATAATTATCATATATTTTTAAGCTTCCATTTAAAATTTCTTTTTTAGAATCTAAGCAACAAAAACATTAAAAAACGGCAGGTAAATTATTACCAAATGACAAATTCCATCTATTTTAGGTAGAAAGAAAGAACTAATTATCTTGTTTAACAAAGTAACATCTAGATATAATTAACTATGTATTTTTGGATAGGGTAAAATTTCTTAAGCATTTTAAAAACTCTAGATGTTGTTTCTAAAGAAACTATGCGCTCAAACATTAAAAATACAATCTAACAAAAGCTTACTAACTGTAAAGGATTAAAATGTCAATGGGGAGGTTATGTTGACACATTGTTGTTAGCATTTTTATCTGCAGCATTTTCATATATTTATGCAATATTAAATAGGTATTAAACATATATTGTGTGAGTAATATCTAGTGTTTGCAATTTATCAGAATAAATTTGCATATAAGTGAAACTCTTGAAGATATATCAAAAAAATAAAAAGTGAGGTTAACAATGCCAGTTTGTAATAAGTGCAAAAATGAGATTGATGGTAATCAATCTCAGATATTCTGCGACTGTTGCAGAATTGTCTTCCACTCATCTGAAGCCTGTTCAGGTTTAACTACCTCAGAAAATAGAGCCGTAGTTCTCCAAAAAAGAAGCTTGATGTATTTGTGTGTTGACTGCTGAGAGGCTTTTAAATTAGCCCCTATGGTAATAAAACGAGTGCAGGAGCTCCAGGAAGAGGTTGCTAGTTTAAAAAGGGAAATAGAAGTGCTTAAATCAACTCCAGTCTTAAACAGCGAGCAGATTTTGTATGAGGCAAATGAGATAGCAATCAGGTCAAAAAATTTAATGGCATATGATGTACCAGAGTCTTCAGCAGTAGTATTACAGGATCAAATTAATCATGATATGGAAAAAGTGAAAGAAGTATTCAACAAATTGGGTTTACTTATGTAAGTGACTCCATAATGAAAATTGTAAGAGTTGGACAGAAGAAAGACAGAAAAATAAGACCACTTAAAATTATTTGTAAAGACTCTGATATCGTTCACAAAGCAATGCGTTTAAAGCACAAGTTAAAAACAGAGTCCTGTCCATATAAGATATCATATGATTCCACACAAATGCAGCAAAATACTTATGAAGTTGCACGGCAAGAATTATCACAGAGGTCAACAAACGGGAAAGTTAACTTAATAATCAAGTTCATAAAGGGGTTACCATCAGTTTGTGTTAAGAAATAAACTGTACAGGAAACTAAACACTACCCCATTAGCTATTTACTACCAAAATGTTAGCGGATTACGTACTAAGTTAGATGATCTCAAGATGGCTGTGAATAGTTCTATGTATGATGTTATAATTTTGGTTGAAAAGAATTTAAACATGGATATTTTGGACAGTGAACTAAACTGCACACACTTTTGTTTATATTTTATAGACAGGATAGATCAAGTCTCACAAGTCAGAAAGCGAGTGGTGGTGGTGTTCTTGTGTTTGTGAATAAATCAATTTGTTCTCAAATGCTCAGGGTAACTCAAGACACAGTGGAACATTTATTTGTATCTTGTGAGTATATGGGAAGTAAATTTATAATTTCAGGAGTATATATTCCACCTATCATGCCCATAAATTACTATAGAACTCATTGTGACGCCGATAAACTACCCATCTCATAAATTATATGTATTTGGTGATTACAATCTTCCGGAAGCTCAATGGTGTAATGATGATTTTGGGGTTAAAGTAGTATGTCCTAGTACTTCTTCAGCACTTCCAGTGGCTTAGTCTTTTGGTTACATTCAATTACTTCAAAAGATAGATATTCCAAATAAAAGGAACATTTATTTAGATTTATTGTTCACAAATGATAAAGATGTAGAATTAAGTTTGGCAAGGGAACAAATTTTCAGAGATAGCTAATTGGCGTTTGGTAATTTTTGCCTTTAAAACCGTCGATATTGTATGTCCGTCGATATTGTATGTCCGTCGATATTGTATGTCCAAAATTGATGTTTTCGGTAAAATCAATTTAAAAGTTTGTGTGAAACGAGCTGCAGAACTTACACCAAAAGCACAGAAAATGTATAGAGTAGCTACCAGTCTTCGCAGAACTGCCAAGAAATTAAACTTTAGCCATGCAGATCTTAAAAAGAGAGTTACAAGAATGGCAGAAGTGTCTTATGCTGCTGAACTTTTGAAATCAAAAGTAAATAAAACCACTTATGAGTTTATTATGTCCCAAGTGAGATGACAAGGAATAAAAGCCAAAAGTAAAAGGTATACTCTTGATGTAAAAATATTGTTCCTGTCCCTTTTAAAGAAAAGTCAGAAAGAGTATAAACTAATCAGAAAATTGTTTGCGGCACCATCAAGAAGAACCCTAACTAACTTGCTGGGAAATCTTCCTTTTTTTAACACAGGAATAAATCCAGCCATCGTGGATTTCCTGGCAAATACAGCAAAACAATTGAAAGAAATGGACAAATACTATAGTATTGAATTTGATGAAATCGCCATTGATCCAACTCTCCAGTACAACAAAAAAAACAGATGTTGTGGATGTCTTTCAAGACAATGGTGGTGAAGAAGGAAGGCAGCCAATTATTACTGATAAAGTAATGGTTTTTATGGCACGAGGTGGAATATACAAGAAGTGGAAACAACCATTAGCATATTATTTTAATACAGGGGGGATGAAAACGGACATGCTTCGGACATAATCAAAGATGTCGTAGTTTCATGCCAGACTGCTGGTTTAATTGTATAATAATTTGTGACCAAGGTACTGCTAATGTTGCAGCCATTAGTAAGTTGTATACCAAAACTAACGAATATTTTATCCGAAAATGGGAAGAAAATCGATTATTTGGCATCATTATTGGAGGTAAAGAGGTGGTTCCTCTTTATGATCCTCCACATTTACTGAAAGGCATGAGAAATAATTTTTTAAAATATTTCTTAAGGTTTAAGTGGCAAAAAAATGCTGCTGAAACAGCAAAAGGGAACATCTCATAAAATTGTTTCAGATTGAAAACTCCAAAGACGATGACTACAAGCTGTGTAAAAAATTAACAGCTCATCATATACACAATACAAAAAAATGAGTGTCAGTAGCTGCCCAAGTTTTCAGTAACAACGTAGCAGCTGTAATGAAGAGAACGGCCATAGGTAATACTTTAAATATTTTCCAAGACATGCCAAGAGAGGCAGAAAGCACTGCGGAATTTTTATTATCCATGAATAAAGTTTTTGACAGTGTAAATGGGACAGGTTTTAAACTCACACCCAGAAAATTTAAAATGTGCTGTGTCTTCAAAATCATCCCATCGAAAATTTTGGGTCGGCCATAAAAGTTTTTCAAATTATTGAGTTTTTTACTATCATGGTGTTAGAAATATATAGGGCAGAGGCACCACTTATGGCCACTTTAAGAACTTTCTTTATTATTTTTCTCTTGAGAAACATGAAGGATTCGAATAAAATCTTTCCGCTCAATGCTATTTTTACTTTCAAATTAGCTCTGCTAGGAAATCAAATGATCATAAAGATTCAATTTAGAATGAAAATATTATATCGTTTAATATTTTAAACAACAAAAATCCCCACTTTTGGCCATGTGTTTCTACATTTGGCCATACAGTTTCCCCACTTTTAGCCACCCCAAAAATAGGTACAAATAAAGATATAAGTTGATATTTATATGTTTAAATATTTATTGAACTACAAAAATAGGTAAAACAAAATAAATTTCTCGTAATACAAATAGGTAAAAAGTATTGAAAAATGTTGTAAATAGTGTTTATGATTTTATATTTGTTCATAAATGTTTAGTTTTCCTGGAAAAATAGTCTTAAATTTTCTTCCTTATTCCTGGACAATGGGATCGGGTAGTTTTCCTAAAATATCGTTTTTATCTATACTGCAAACATTATTTTCTATAGGACAAAACACAGTTTTCTCTTCATTAGCACTTTTGAAACATTGTATCTCATACTCTTCTGATGAAAGGACATCTATAATTTTGGGCAACATATTTATATGTTGTCGTCGATCTTTTACCCAGTTGCTTAAATCTTGCAAGCACAAAGTCTCCCAATTTGAGATCATCGGTATCAAACATTTCAATATTTTCTTGTTCTGGTTCCACGAAGTCAACATCGTCTTCACTGCTACCAGTTTCCTCCCAGTCTTCATGTTCTTCCGAAGAAGAGTCTGAATATAGATCTTTAGAGACTCCTTTAGGTAGGGTACAAAAACATTCGAAAAATACTCAAAAAACATTCTGCTGTCATCCAGCCTCTTTGACTTTTCCCTAAACCTTAACCTTTAGGAGCTGCTTTACACATAGCAGACGGGATCCGGTCATATTTAAAAATTGTTAAAGGTGGAGCGAATTTTCCTTCTGCATTAACTGTGAAAAGAGTAGTTACAATTTCCTTATCTGACGAAGTTCGTTCATCGTAGATGTGTTTTCCTCGCGGTCCAATTACAGTACCACTTTTTGGGGCTAAACAGAAATATGTTTCATCCATATTATAAATCCTTTTTGGATAATCTAATATACTGGTAGCACTCATATCACTTAAATTCATACAAACCTCGTCGAACCATTTACCTATTTTCTCTTCAGTTACTGCACCTCTACCACCGTGATTGTATTCTGCATTCTTCTGGGAAAGTTGCTTGTGCCTATTAAGGAAGCTGTAATACCATTTTCTTCCTGGTCGATCATTGGCAAAAGGAGTTTTAATATTTGCCTCTCGAACAAGTTTTTGTACTGAACTCAATAACCAATCTTTATCAATTGGAAACCCCATCTTCGCAGAAGTTAATGTCCATTCAACTAGGAGGTCTTCAGTCTCTTTTCCCAAGTGAGAGTCGAATTCACAGTGCACTGAATCTCTTGGAGACTTTCCGGATATTTTATTACGCAAAGTAGTTCTCGGAACTTTAAATTCACGACTGGCTGTGGCCACATGCATTCCTTCGGATATGCCATTTAATGCTAAATTTACTTTTGAAGGTGAGTACTGGAATTTAGGTATTTTTACCTTTTCTACTCTGCTCTTATTATTCTTCAGTGCGTTTGGCATTTTCACTAAAAGAAATAAAGTAGGTATACCTATGTAAACATGCTACATTAGTAGAAAAGTAAACTGGCCATAAGTGAATTTCGTTTACCTACTTGTGGCCAGCAGGTTGGCCATAAGTAGGTAAATAGTGATTTTTCGGTTTCCACTTATGGCCTCCGCCATTTTTTCAAATTTAGTACTATTAATTATAATGAAAAATAAATAATATCAAATAAAAAGGGTCTATTTACCTTATCTAGCACTTCCAGTGCAGAAAAAATATCATATAGTATTGTATTGAAAAGGATGATTTCAGATATGTTTCTTATGAAAATTCTTTAGTTAGCTTGGCACGTCCAACACACTACCACTCAAACATCAACAATAAAATAAACTGATCAGTTATGTAGGTTTTTGTCACTGTTCCCACTTCCTATAGAATTATTTGAAGTTTTAGCAGCTTCAAGCTTATTGGTTGATGGACGCCATGCTTATTATCTTACAAATCACAGCGATATGGCCATAGGCGGGGTAGTGGCCATAAGTGGTGCCTCTGCCCTATCACAATGCAGCTTCCTTTTCATTTAAATCATTAATTGTGGATAATTTTTTGTCTAGCCATTCTTATTTGTCAAATTGTAAAAATTATGACTTAAAAGGATTGGACAATTTAATGTCAACGTCACCAATTCCATTGCCAACAACCCTTTTCAAAATTCCTAATATTCACTTACCCGAGTATAAATCAGGCTCTAGCACTCTTTAAAGATGCAACAGTAGCGATCAACAGGTAGCAACAAACGCGGTCCAAGATTGCGGCTTAAATTTTGAATATTTGGCACACATATTCGTAATATAATAAAGAATGGCGGTACAGAGCCCAATTTCAGAAATATTGTAGTATGTGGAAATTACTCTATAACAAATAAAATATTGCAAAAAGGAGCCTGCACCGCCATTAAAAGAACAAAAAAAAACTTTCTTCAAATAAACTTCCCATGCCTAGATTTTGTGTCATATTGGACCTAGTAAAATGTTTTATCTCTAACAAGAAATCTAACATATTTTAACTGATTAGTCAACATAGAGAAAGAGTCACTGTCATTTTGACAAACCTGCGTCAGATTTCTGTTCCGTTATCTGCACTCGATACGATTCGTATCCAGTGTTCGTAATCCCTATGCATATAATAACAGAAATCTGACGCAGGTTTGTCAAAATGACAGTAACTCTTTCTATATTTTGACTAATCAGTCATTTAGTTATAATGTGTTAGAGATAAAAAATTTTACTAGGTCCAATAGGACACAAAATCTAGGCATGGGATAAAAAAGTTTATTTTTTTTTGTTCTTCTTAATGGCGATACAGGCTCCTTTTTTCAATAATTTATTTAGTTATAGAGTAATTTCCACTTACTAACATATTTCTCAAATTGGGCTTTGTACCGCCATTCTTTATTATATTAGGAATATGCGTACCAAACATCTCAACAAAATATTCAAAATTAGAGCCGCAATCTTGGACCGCGTTTGTTGCTACCTCTTGATTGCTACTGCTGCCTCTTAAGAAAAGGGAAGTTAACGTATGTTGCCGGATTTGTGGCAAAAAACTGTTCAGCCTTATAAAAATATGCCCACAGTGCCGACAGGATTTAGTAGGAGGTGACAGAAATAAACCAGAATATTTTGTGATAAATGCTAAAGCATATTCTACTAAAGCTTTGCTTGCACCTTCTACCAACTTTAATAAAAATTTTCTAATATGTATATTTCTATTAGGTAACATGTTGCCTCAGCTTTGCCACTTTTCAAACATTACCTCTGTAATGAAACTATTGTTAAAACATGTATTTAAAGGAAATCGATGGCTTAGTGTGAATACCACATATATTTATAACCAAGAATTTGTTACTTAATTTGGAGTGTTTGTTTGAGATATTCGACTTGCAGAAATGTTTTTTGTGAACAACAAAAGGTAGTCCCGCATATAGGAACATTTTATGAACCTTAAAGCAAGAAACCCATTATGAACGGCCAGCACAGCACAGCCCGGCACGGCACAGGACAGTCCAAATTCATTTATATAGTTTTAAATGCAACGTAACCCATTATGAGCAGCCAGCCCGGCCCGGCACAGGCCAGCACGCAAACGGAACGGCCGAAATTCTCCGAGTAGAATAAAATCCGTTGGAGTCGAACGGCCAGTCGGCGCCAGTGTGTCATAATTGTTGGTAGTAAGCAGATAAAATATTATATTGTTGATTTTTTAATTGAAAGCGCGTTGTTTCTTTTGAAATAATATGGACGAACTTTTAATTGAGAGTGTCAGAGAATACCCATTTTTGTACGATGCATCGGACCCAGGTTATCACGATAGCAAGAAAAAGGACAATGCATGGGATAATCGAAAAGACGATAAACAGAACATTAAAAAAAATAAAAATCATACTGTTATGGTGACACACAGATATTAACTAATAATTTGTGTGATGTACATTTTTATTTTCGGCTTGCGATTCTAAAAATAGAACTCTAAAAGTATGGTATCATTTATCATTACCTATTTAAATTGAAATTTAATCCAGAGCCCTGATCAAGAACAAAAATTATTTACATAAAAAAATGCGGTGATGGCATAACTGCACGTGTACATTTCAATGAATTTCGTTTGGCTTATCGCAATGCTCAAACAAAATGAATTGATGACTCAATTTTTACTTGTGTATACAATATAACTTAATGGACCCTGACGGTTAACAGAGGTGACGGATAATCGAGGTTCCACTGTATATGCCAAAAAATTGTAATTTAAAAGTAAAAATCGACCTGTTTTGGTATTTTCTTCCAAAGCCGTCCATTTTAGAGAAAATGAATTTATTCGATAATTTAGCCCCTCTGTATATATTTCATTAATAAAAATACATTATCATTTATGGCAAATGATCATTTTTCCGGTGCCGTGCCGCGCTGGCCGTTACAAATGGGTTTTTGGACGGGCCGGCCTGTGCTGTGCCGTGCCGGGCTGTGCCGTGCTGGCCGTTCATAATGGGTTTCTTGCTTAAATCAAAAGATTTGTATTGTATCGACCTAGTATTTGGAGGTGTGCAATAAGCTATGAAAAATGAAAACCTCGTAAATAATAATAAACACAACCTCATTTGAGATGAAAAACACGTATATCAAGATATACGAGGTTATCATAGTTACTTGGGCAAAGGCTCTATATACCTACTGCAAGGATATTTATGTGTTTTTCATAGTTAATATTTGTATTTCCAATTTAATAGCAACATTTAAACTTTAGCTCTGTGCCATTATCAGATATTTGTCTCAATGTGCTTGAAATAAAAATATGTAACGTAATTTTTGTTTTTAGGTTATAATATGCAGAAAATCAGTTTTTTGCCTCTCCTGTAAAATTGTAATTTAGTGAGATACGAGGTTTTCACACTAAGCCATCGAAATATTTTTTTTTGTAAGGATCATAATTTACGAGATCTATTTCTAAATTATGTTTCCAAATTTCATTTATTTGTTTAGATAAAAAATATTAACAAAATTCTTAAACACTTCAAAAGGGTATTAAAAAAAATTAAGGAAATTAATAATTTAAATATCGATGGCTAAGAGGACAAAATATTATATGTCCAAAATAAATGTTTCGATAAAATCAATTTAAAAGTGGCTGAAAGACTTCGGTCGATGGCCTTTTGGTACATTGTATCAATAAAGTAGGTATGTCTCTCTCTCTCAATTTAAAAGTTTACGTTAACCGTGACAAACTGTATATCTTTAAAAAGTCATTAAATTACAGTTAATTTCGTGTTAGACCTTTCTTTTATATAGTATTTCACTAGTAACAATTTCATCTTATTTTAATTCCATAATTCTGCGTTGGCTACTAGGCTGTGTTTTCTTTTTCTTTGTGCTGAACCGTCATGTTGTAAACTACGGAAGACAGTACTTTCACAGAAAGGAATTTCTGCGTCATGTGTTGATGAAGCTAAACTACTATTATTTTGGTCAGGCAGGAGTTAGTCACTTCCAGAGTCGGCAAATGGCCCGTTGACACTCACTTTGATAATCGCCATAGGAAGGCACCGCCTAAATCGACGTCAACTTTATTTTCATCTTGATGGTTTCTTAACATTCATTACTATAATTATTTATTTTATTTATCAACGGGCAATCACCCAATTAAAATACATTGTGAACATTAATCACAGGAGATTAATAACCTAACCTAAAGTGAATTTAAAAATTTGAATCATACAAACTAGGAACATTAAGTAAATAACAAACATTAACAAAAAATGTACAAAACACAAGGATATCAAGTTATCACATACAGTTTTTAAGCTGAGGTTTAAATTCATTTTTAAAACTATAACAATCTAAACCCTCCGAATATTGGTTAGCAAACCTAGGTGTTCTGGACATGAAGGAGTTGTGTCCGTAGTTAGTGCGATGGGGTCTAATGTAAAAAGGTTGATTTAGCCTCGTTTGTCTACTGGGAACATGGAGGCTAATTTTCTCCAATAGTTGAGGACCAAAATTATTTTGGACCAAATTTGGAAACATAATTTAGAAATAGATCTCGTAAATTATGATCCTTACAAAAAAAAATATTTCGATGGCTTAGTGTGAAAACCTCGTATCTCACTAAATTACAATTTTACAGGAGAGGCAAAAAACTGATTTTCTGCATATTATAACCTAAAAACAAAAATTACGTTACATATTTTTATTTCAAGCACATTGAGACAAATATCTGATAATGGCACAGAGCTAAAGTTTAAATGTTGCTATTAAATTGGAAATACAAATATTAACTATGAAAAACACATAAATATCCTTGCAGTAGGTATATAGAGCCTTTGCCCAAGTAACTATGATAACCTCGTATATCTTGATATACGTGTTTTTCATCTCAAATGAGGTTGTGTTTATTATTATTTACGAGGTTTTCATTTTTCATAGCTTATTGCACACCTCCAAATACTAGGTCGATACAATACAAATCTTTTGATTTAAGCAAGAAACCCATTATGAACGGCCAGCACGGCACAGCCCGGCACGGCACAGCACAGGCCGGCCCGTCCAAAAACCCATTTGTAACGGCCAGCGCGGCACGGCACCGGAAAAATGATCATTTGCCATAAATGATAATGTATTTTTATTAATGAAATATATACAGAGGGGCTAAATTATCGAATAAATTCATTTTCTCTAAAATGGACGGCTTTGGAAGAAAATACCAAAACAGGTCGATTTTTACTTTTAAATTACAATTTTTTGGCATATACAGTGGAACCTCGATTATCCGTCACCTCTGTTAACCGTCAGGGTCCATTAAGTTATATTGTATACACAAGTAAAAATTGAGTCATCAATTCATTTTGTTTGAGCATTGCGATAAGCCAAACGAAATTCATTGAAATGTACACGTGCAGTTATGCCATCACCGCATTTTTTTATGTAAATAATTTTTGTTCTTGATCAGGGCTCTGGATTAAATTTCAATTTAAATAGGTAATGATAAATGATACCATACTTTTAGAGTTCTATTTTTAGAATCGCAAGCCGAAAATAAAAATGTACATCACACAAATTATTAGTTAATATCTGTGTGTCACCATAACAGTATGATTTTTATTTTTTTTTAATGTTCTGTTTATCGTCTTTTCGATTATCCCA
This sequence comes from Diabrotica virgifera virgifera, assembly GCF_917563875.1. Lineage (NCBI taxonomy): Eukaryota > Metazoa > Arthropoda > Insecta > Coleoptera > Chrysomelidae > Diabrotica > Diabrotica virgifera. Next base: position 119,633,006 of record NC_065451.1, on the reverse strand, counting down.
TGCATTGTCCTTTTTCTTGCTATCGTGATAACCTGGGTCCGATGCATCGTACAAAAATGGGTATTCTCTGACACTCTCAATTAAAAGTTCGTCCATATTATTTCAAAAGAAACAACGCGCTTTCAATTAAAAAATCAACAATATAATATTTTATCTGCTTACTACCAACAATTATGACACACTGGCGCCGACTGGCCGTTCGACTCCAACGGATTTTATTCTACTCGGAGAATTTCGGCCGTTCCGTTTGCGTGCTGGCCTGTGCCGGGCCGGGCTGGCTGCTCATAATGGGTTACGTTGCATTTAAAACTATATAAATGAATTTGGACTGTCCTGTGCCGTGCCGGGCTGTGCCGTGCTGGCCGTTCATAATGGGTTTCTTGCTTTAAGGTTCATAAAATGTTCCTATATGCGGGACTACCTTTTGTTGTTCACAAAAAACATTTCTGCAAGTCGAATATCTCAAACAAACACTCCAAATTAAGTAACAAATTCTTGGTTATAAATATATGTGGTATTCACACTAAGCCATCGATTTCCTTTAAATACATGTTTTAACAATAGTTTCATTACAGAGGTAATGTTTGAAAAGTGGCAAAGCTGAGGCAACATGTTACCTAATAGAAATATACATATTAGAAAATTTTTATTAAAGTTGGTAGAAGGTGCAAGCAAAGCTTTAGTAGAATATGCTTTAGCATTTATCACAAAATATTCTGGTTTATTTCTGTCACCTCCTACTAAATCCTGTCGGCACTGTGGGCATATTTTTATAAGGCTGAACAGTTTTTTGCCACAAATCCGGCAACATACGTTAACTTCCCTTTTCTTAAGAGGCAGCAGTAGCAATCAAGAGGTAGCAACAAACGCGGTCCAAGATTGCGGCTCTAATTTTGAATATTTTGTTGAGATGTTTGGTACGCATATTCCTAATATAATAAAGAATGGCGGTACAAAGCCCAATTTGAGAAATATGTTAGTAAGTGGAAATTACTCTATAACTAAATAAATTATTGAAAAAAGGAGCCTGTATCGCCATTAAGAAGAACAAAAAAAAATAAACTTTTTTATCCCATGCCTAGATTTTGTGTCCTATTGGACCTAGTAAAATTTTTTATCTCTAACACATTATAACTAAATGACTGATTAGTCAAAATATAGAAAGAGTTACTGTCATTTTGACAAACCTGCGTCAGATTTCTGTTATTATATGCATAGGGATTACGAACACTGGATACGAATCGTATCGAGTGCAGATAACGGAACAGAAATCTGACGCAGGTTTGTCAAAATGACAGTGACTCTTTCTCTATGTTGACTAATCAGTTAAAATATGTTAGATTTCTTGTTAGAGATAAAACATTTTACTAGGTCCAATATGACACACAATCTAGGCATGGGAAGTTTATTTGAAGAAAGTTTTTTTTTTTGTTCTTTTAATGGCGGTGCAGGCTCCTTTTTGCAATATTTTATTTAGTTATAGAGTAATTTCCACATACTACAATATTTCTGAAATTGGGCTCTGTACCGCCATTCTTTATTATATTACGAATATGTGTGCCAAATATTCAAAATTTAAGCCGCAATCTTGGACCGCGTTTGTTGCTACCTGTTGATCGCTACTGTTGCATCTTTAAAGAGTGCTAGAGCCTGATTTATACTCGGGTAAGTGAATATTAGGAATTTTGAAAAGGGTTGTTGGCAATGGAATTGGTGACGTTGACATTAAATTGTCCAATCCTTTTAAGTCATAATTTTTACAATTTGACAAATAAGAATGGCTAGACAAAAAATTATCCACAATTAATGATTTAAATGAAAAGGAAGCTGCATTGTGATAGGGCAGAGGCACCACTTATGGCCACTACCCCGCCTATGGCCATATCGCTGTGATTTGTAAGATAATAAGCATGGCGTCCATCAACCAATAAGCTTGAAGCTGCTAAAACTTCAAATAATTCTATAGGAAGTGGGAACAGTGACAAAAACCTACATAACTGATCAGTTTATTTTATTGTTGATGTTTGAGTGGTAGTGTGTTGGACGTGCCAAGCTAACTAAAGAATTTTCATAAGAAACATATCTGAAATCATCCTTTTCAATACAATACTATATGATATTTTTTCTGCACTGGAAGTGCTAGATAAGGTAAATAGACCCTTTTTATTTGATATTATTTATTTTTCATTATAATTAATAGTACTAAATTTGAAAAAATGGCGGAGGCCATAAGTGGAAACCGAAAAATCACTATTTACCTACTTATGGCCAACCTGCTGGCCACAAGTAGGTAAACGAAATTCACTTATGGCCAGTTTACTTTTCTACTAATGTAGCATGTTTACATAGGTATACCTACTTTATTTCTTTTAGTGAAAATGCCAAACGCACTGAAGAATAATAAGAGCAGAGTAGAAAAGGTAAAAATACCTAAATTCCAGTACTCACCTTCAAAAGTAAATTTAGCATTAAATGGCATATCCGAAGGAATGCATGTGGCCACAGCCAGTCGTGAATTTAAAGTTCCGAGAACTACTTTGCGTAATAAAATATCCGGAAAGTCTCCAAGAGATTCAGTGCACTGTGAATTCGACTCTCACTTGGGAAAAGAGACTGAAGACCTCCTAGTTGAATGGACATTAACTTCTGCGAAGATGGGGTTTCCAATTGATAAAGATTGGTTATTGAGTTCAGTACAAAAACTTGTTCGAGAGGCAAATATTAAAACTCCTTTTGCCAATGATCGACCAGGAAGAAAATGGTATTACAGCTTCCTTAATAGGCACAAGCAACTTTCCCAGAAGAAAGCAGAATACAATCACGGTGGTAGAGGTGCAGTAACTGAAGAGAAAATAGGTAAATGGTTCGACGAGGTTTGTATGAATTTAAGTGATATGAGTGCTACCAGTATATTAGATTATCCAAAAAGGATTTATAATATGGATGAAACATATTTCTGTTTAGCCCCAAAAAGTTTAGCCCCAATCTACGATGAACGAACTTCGTCACATAAGGAAATTGTAACTACTCTTTTCACAGTTAATGCAGAAGGAAAATTCGCTCCACCTTTAACAATTTTTAAATATGACCGGATCCCGTCTGCTATGTGTAAAGCAGCTCCTAAAGGTTAAGGTTTAGGGAAAAGTCAAAGAGGCTGGATGACAGCAGAATGTTTTTTGAGTATTTTTCGAATGTTTTTGTACCCTACCTAAAGGAGTCTCTAAAGATCTATATTCAGACTCTTCTTCGGAAGAACATGAAGACTGGGAGGAAACTGGTAGCAGTGAAGACGATGTTGACTTCGTGGAACCAGAACAAGAAAATATTGAAATGTTTGATACCGATGATCTCAAATTGGGAGACTTTGTGCTTGCAAGATTTAAGCAACTGGGTAAAAGATCGACGACAACATATAAATATGTTGCCCAAAATTATAGATGTCCTTTCATCAGAAGAGTATGAGATACAATGTTTCAAAAGTGCTAATGAAGAGAAAACTGTGTTTTGTCCTATAGAAAATAATGTTTGCAGTATAGATAAAAACGATATTTTAGGAAAACTACCCGATCCCATTGTCCAGGAATAAGGAAGAAAATTTAAGACTATTTTTCCAGGAAAACTAAACATTTATGAACAAATATAAAATCATAAACACTATTTACAACATTTTTCAATACTTTTTACCTATTTGTATTACGAGAAATTTATTTTGTTTTACCTATTTTTGTAGTTCAGTAAATATTTAAACATATAAATATCAACTTATATCTTTATTTGTACCTATTTTTGGGGTGGCTAAAAGTGGGGAAACTGTATGGCCAAATGTAGAAACACATGGCCAAAAGTGGGGATTTTTGTTGTTTAAAATATTAAACGATATAATATTTTCATTCTAAATTGAATCTTTATGATCATTTGATTTCCTAGCAGAGCCAATTTGAAAGTAAAAATAGCATTGAGCGGAAAGATTTTATTCGAATCCTTCATGTTTCTCAAGAGAAAAATAATAAAGAAAGTTCTTAAAGTGGCCATAAGTGGTGCCTCTGCCCTATATATTTCTAACACCATGATAGTAAAAAACTCAATAATTTGAAAAACTTTTATGGCCGACCCAAAATTTTCGATGGGATGATTTTGAAGACACAGCACATTTTAAATTTTCTGGGTGTGAGTTTAAAACCTGTCCCATTTACACTGTCAAAAACTTTATTCATGGATAATAAAAATTCCGCAGTGCTTTCTGCCTCTCTTGGCATGTCTTGGAAAATATTTAAAGTATTACCTATGGCCATTCTCTTCATTACAGCTGCTACGTTGTTACTGAAAACTTGGGCAGCTACTGACACTCATTTTTTTGTATTGTGTATATGATGAGCTGTTAATTTTTTACACAGCTTGTAGTCATCGTCTTTGGAGTTTTCAATCTGAAACAATTTTATGAGATGTTCCCTTTTGCTGTTTCAGCAGCATTTTTTTGCCACTTAAACCATAAGAAATATTTTAAAAAATTATTTCTCATGCCTTTCAGTAAATGTGGAGGATCATAAAGAGGAACCACCTCTTTACCTCCAATAATGATGCCAAATAATCGATTTTCTTCCCCTTTTCGGATAAAATATTCGTTAGTTTTGGTATACAACTTACTAATGGCTGCAACATTAGCAGTACCTTGGTCACAAATTATTATACAATTAAACCAGCAGTCTGGCATGAAACTACGACATCTTTGATTATGTCCGAAGCATGTCCGTTTTCATCCCCCCTGTATTAAAATAATATGCTAATGGTTGTTTCCACTTCTTGTATATTCCACCTCGTGCCATAAAAACCATTACTTTATCAGTAATAATTGGCTGCCTTCCTTCTTCACCACCATTGTCTTGAAAGACATCCACAACATGTTTTTTTTTGTTGTACTGGAGAGTTGGATCAATGGCGATTTCATCAAATTCAATACTATAGTATTTGTCCATTTCTTTCAATTGTTTTGCTGTATTTGCCAGGAAATCCACGATGGCTGGATTTATTCCTGTGTTAAAAAAAGGAAGATTTCCCAGCAAGTTAGTTAGGGTTCTTCTTGATGGTGCCGCAAACAATTTTCTGATTAGTTTATACTCTTTCTGACTTTTCTTTAAAAGGGACAGGAACAATATTTTTACATCAAGAGTATACCTTTTACTTTTGGCTTTTATTCCTTGTCATCTCACTTGGGACATAATAAAGTCATAAGTGGTTTTATTTACTTTTGATTTCAAAAGTTCAGCAGCATAAGACATTTCTGCCATTCTTGTAACTCTCTTTTTAAGATCTGCATGGCTAAAGTTTAATTTCTTGGCAGTTCTGCGAAGACTGGTAGCTACTCTATACATTTTCTGTGCTTTTGGTGTAAGTTCTGCAGCTCGTTTCACACAAACTTTTAAATTGATTTTACCGAAAACATCAATTTTGGACATACAATATCGACGGACATACAATATCGACGGTTTTAAAGGCAAAAATTACCAAACGCCAATTAGCTATCTCTGAAAATTTGTTCCCTTGCCAAACTTAATTCTACATCTTTATCATTTGTGAACAATAAATCTAAATAAATGTTCCTTTTATTTGGAATATCTATCTTTTGAAGTAATTGAATGTAACCAAAAGACTAAGCCACTGGAAGTGCTGAAGAAGTACTAGGACATACTACTTTAACCCCAAAATCATCATTACACCATTGAGCTTCCGGAAGATTGTGATCACCAAATACATATAATTTATGAGATGGGTAGTTTATCGGCGTCACAATGAGTTCTATAGTAATTTATGGGCATGATAGGTGGAATATATACTCCTGAAATTATAAATTTACTTCCCATATACTCACAAGATACAAATAAATGTTCCACTGTGTCTTGAGTTACCCTGAGCATTTGAGAACAAATTGATTTATTCACAAACACAAGAACACCACCACCACTCGCTTTCTGACTTGTGAGACTTGATCTATCCTGTCTATAAAATATAAACAAAAGTGTGTGCAGTTTAGTTCACTGTCCAAAATATCCATGTTTAAATTCGTTTCAACCAAAATTATAACATCATACATAGAACTATTCACAGCCATCTTGAGATCATCTAACTTAGTACGTAATCCGCTAACATTTTGGTAGTAAATAGCTAATGGGGTAGTGTTTAGTTTCCTGTACAGTTTATTTCTTAACACAAACTGATGGTAACCCCTTTATGAACTTGATTATTAAGTTAACTTTCCCGTTTGTTGACCTCTGTGATAATTCTTGCCGTGCAACTTCATAAGTATTTTGCTGCATTTGTGTGGAATCATATGATATCTTATATGGACAGGACTCTGTTTTTAACTTGTGCTTTAAACGCATTGCTTTGTGAACGATATCAGAGTCTTTACAAATAATTTTAAGTGGTCTTATTTTTCTGTCTTTCTTCTGTCCAACTCTTACAATTTTCATTATGGAGTCACTTACATAAGTAAACCCAATTTGTTGAATACTTCTTTCACTTTTTCCATATCATGATTAATTTGATCCTGTAATACTACTGCTGAAGACTCTGGTACATCATATGCCATTAAATTTTTTGACCTGATTGCTATCTCATTTGCCTCATACAAAATCTGCTCGCTGTTTAAGACTGGAGTTGATTTAAGCACTTCTATTTCCCTTTTTAAACTAGCAACCTCTTCCTGGAGCTCCTGCACTCGTTTTATTACCATAGGGGCTAATTTAAAAGCCTCTCAGCAGTCAACACACAAATACATCAAGCTTCTTTTTTGGAGAACTACGGCTCTATTTTCTGAGGTAGTTAAACCTGAACAGGCTTCAGATGAGTGGAAGACAATTCTGCAACAGTCGCAGAATATCTGAGATTGATTACCATCAATCTCATTTTTGCACTTATTACAAACTGGCATTGTTAACCTCACTTTTTATTTTTTTGATATATCTTCAAGAGTTTCACTTATATGCAAATTTATTCTGATAAATTGCAAACACTAGATATTACTCACACAATATATGTTTAATACCTATTTAATATTGCATAAATATATGAAAATGCTGCAGATAAAAATGCTAACAACAATGTGTCAACATAACCTCTTCATTGACATTTTAATCCTTTACAGTTAGTAAGCTTTTGTTAGATTGTATTTTTAATGTTTGAGCGCATAGTTTCTTTAGAAACAACATCTAGAGTTTTTAAAATGCTTAAGAAATTTTACCCTATCCAAAAATACATAGTTAATTATATCTAGATGTTACTTTGTTAAACAAGATAATTAGTTCTTTCTTTCTACCTAAAATAGATGGAATTTGTCATTTGGTAATAATTTACCTGCCGTTTTTTAATGTTTTTGTTGCTTAGATTCTAAAAAAGAAATTTTAAATGGAAGCTTAAAAATATATGATAATTATTGTATATATTATTTTTGTTTTCTGGTTCAACCATTTTACCTGTTATTTACAAAACATGAATGATTTTCGAATAGGTTATATTTCTTAAAATACAATCAAAAATGTATCGGATTTAGTCAATTTCACCAGTTTCGATAATAAAAATCAGTCACCTTCAGTATTTTTTTTCCAGTTGAAGGTAAAAAAAATTAGTTCATAGGTAACCTTTTTCTGATTGCGATTTAACAGAAAATATTACTAACTGACACTATTTCATAAACTATTGTTAGCCAAATGTCGCTTGGTCATTTTTGCCTTTCACTTGTCGATATTTGTCCTCTTAGCCATCGATATTTAAATAATTCATTTCTTTAATTTTTTTTCCTTTTTGACGTGCTTTTCAAATTTTTTTGCCGCATATAATTTTATTTTATCAGACGAATTACCAGCTTTTTCTTTTCCTTTAAGAATTTTGTTAATATTTTTTATCCAAACAAATAAATGAAATTTGGAAACATAATTTAGAAATTGATCTCGTAAATTATGATCCTTACAAAGAAAAATATTTCCTGTAAATTCATGTTTTAACAATAATTTCATTACAGACGTAATGTTTGAAATGTGGCAAAGCTGAGGCAACATGTTACCTAATAGAAATATACATTTTTGAAAAATTTTGTTAAAGTTGGTAGAAGGTGCAAGTAAAGCTTTAGTAGAATATGCTCTAGCATTTATCACAAAATATTCTGGTTTATTTCTGTCACCTCCTACTAAATCCTGTCGGCACTGTGGGCATATTTTAATAAAACGTAACAGTTTTTTTGCCACAAATCCGGCAACATATGTTAACTTCCCTTTTCTTAAAAGAGTGCTAGAGCTTAATTTATAGTCAGGTAAGTGAATATCAGGAATTTTGAAAAGGGTTGTTGGCAATTGAACTGGCGAAGTTAACAGATGTTTTAAATTGTCCAAACCTTCTAAGTCGTCATTTTTACAATTTGACGAATAAGAATGCCTAGACAAAAAATTATTCACAATTAATGATTTAAATGAATTTACAAAGGAAGATGCGTTGGGATTTATATTTCTAACACCATGACTTCTAATGGATCCAAAAAAATTTTCAAGGGGATCTTGGTTCATGTGTCGAGTGCAGAAAAAGGCAACACCATCTTTTTGAAGTTGATCCCATAGGTACAAAAATCCTTTTAGTGTGTGTACCCAATTTTTTAAAGTAGGAGGAACAATTTTACCTTTCGTGGTTGTAAAAAACTCCATAGTTTGAAACACTTTTATGGCTTCAACCCAAAATTTTCGATGGACTGATTTTGAAGACACAGCACATTTTAAGTTTTCTGGGTGTTTGAGTTTAAAACCTGTCCCATTTACACTGTCAAAAACTTTATTCATGAATAATAAAAATTCAGCAGTGCTTTCTGCCTCTCTTGGCATGTCTTGGAAATTATTTAAAGTATTACCTATGGCCATTCTCTTCATTACAGCTGCTACGTTGTTACTGAAAACTTGGGCAGCTATTGACACTTTCATTTTTTTTGTATTCTCTATATGGTGAGCTGTTAACTTTTTACACAGCTTGTAATCATCATCTTCAGAGTTTTCAATATCAAACAATTTAATGAGATGTTCCCATTTTGCTGTTTCAACAGTATTTTTTCGCCACTTAAACCTTAAGAAATATTTAAAAAAATTATTTCTCATGCCTTTCAGTAAATGTGGAGGATCATAAAGAGGGACCACTTCTTTACCTCCAATAATGATGCCAAATAATCGATTTTCTTCTCCTTTTCGGATAAAATATTCATTAGTTTGGGCATACAACTTATTTAGGGCTGCAACATTAGCAGCACCTTGGTCACAAATCAAACATTTAACAATTAAACCAGCATTCTGGCATGAAACGACAACCTCTTTGATTGTTTTCACAAGCATGTCCGTTTTCATCCCCCCTTCATTAAGGTAATATGCTAATGGTTGTTTCCACTTCTTGCATATTCCTCGTGCCATAAAAACCATTACCTTATCAGCAATAACTGGCTGCCTTCCTTCTTCACCACCGTTGTCTTGAAAACCATCTACATCTGTTTTTTTGTTGTACTGGAGAGTTGGATCAATGGCCATTTCATCAAATACGATACTACAGTATTTGTCCATTTCTTTCAATTGTCTTGTTGTATTTGCCAGGGAATCCATGATGGCTGGATTTATTCCTGTGTTAAAAGGAATTTTTCCCAGAAGGTTTGTTAGGGTTCTTCTTGATGGTACTGCAAACAATTTTCTGATGAGTTTGTACCCTTTCGGACTTTGCTTTAAAAGGGACAGGAACAATATTTTTTCATCAAGAGAATACCTTCTTCCTTTGGCTTTTATTCCCTGGCATCTCACTTGGGACATAATAAACTCGTAAGTGGTTTTATTTACTTTTGATTTCAAAAGTTCAGCAGCATAAGACACTTCTTCCATTCTTCTAACTCTCTTTTTCAGATCTGCACGGCCAAAGTTTAATTTCTTGGCAGTTCTGCGAAGAGTGGAAGCTACACTATAGTTTCTTCGCTTTTGGTGTAAGCTCTCCAGTTCGTTTCACATTGATGCAGGACAATATACTTGTGGATTTGTTCAGACCTAAAAATAAAATGGGGTTTTTAAAATAATACATGTCTATTTAATCATGTACCAACTATTTCCCTTTTAGACAGTGACTCTTATTCTTTTTTTATTTATCAAAAATAGTTCAAACGTACCCGAATTAATACCTAGGAAAGAATTTCCTAGATAAGTTCTTTTAGTTGTGAAACGCTATTGTTCTTAAGTACTGACTTAAGAAGTTCCTATCGATAAGATTTACTTAATAAGGCAACTGTTTAGGTATAGTTGGTGAAATCAGGCATATGAGGCAAAAAGTTTTCAGTGTTTAACTATTGGTACTGCAATCATAGTATAATTGGAACGTACACAAACTTTGGGGTGTTTAAAGGAACAAAACCCCCATAAAATTTTAAGTAAACATATTAAAAAAGAAGCTGCATCTCGATAAAAACTGGTTTATCGAGAAAATACTAAGAGGCAAAAAAAGTTTTAAAAATGTTGTGTTTAATTAATAGTACCACAATAATAATTTAATTGGAACATATACAAAAGTTTGGGAGTTTTAGGGGAACAAAACCACACAAAATTTTTATGGGGTGTAACAAATTTCACTGTTATTTGTATTTACGATGTTCCTACCATAAGAATTGTACATGTCCATTTTCAATAATAAATCTCTAACAGTTTTCGATATATTGGAAAAAATTGATTTTTATTTTGTAACTTCAAAGGGCTGTAACTTTTTTTTTTCTGTGCACATTTGTACTAAGGTAAGTTAGGTTAAATCGAACTATTTTTAGTCCCAAAATATGCGATTTAATTTATGACATGTATTTTTATTACACCCTGTATATTCCTATTAGTAGTTATTTTAGATCTAACATAAAAATTATTGATGCAACAAATTGAAATAAGAAAAATGTTGAATGGGTTGCATATGTGAGTTCATTTTAAACGAAGTAAAGAAACACAGACGTACTCACAATCATTTAATTTACTCCGACGACTGGTTTCGATCTCTACAATATACAGATCATCTTCAGGTCGGTGTTACAATTAGTTAAATGCTACAATTAAAGAAAGCCAGAATTAGAACATTGTCTGGTTGTATCGAAATACTGATAGAAAGCCAAAACTTTGAAAGGTATGTAAATGTTGACCGTGACCAGACACCTCGTAACGCGACAGTGCATAACCGGACAGTTTGTAACGGACAATTCGTAACAGCGACAGTTCGTAACGGCGACAGTTCGTAACTATACAAATTCGTAACGTCCAAATTGAATTATTCTGTTTATTTTTGTTAACGTGGAAACTAACTGTTATTACAATTATAATTGAAATTATGTTTATCAATTTAACGTATCAGTACAGGAATAAACATGTTTAACACATTTTATATTTCGTGTTTCAGTGTATATTAAAAGTCTTTAAACACAAACAAATATTTAAATACATAAAAACTTTTAACAATATTCTTAAAAGTTTATTCCTCTTATTGTTCCTTAAATTGGCATATGCCTGGACAAAGGTATAATGAAGTACTTAATTCCTGAAATCTTTAATCTGACAACCATCTTTAGACATTCCAAACTTTTTAAATAAACATTTTGTAAAGAAAAGATATAATTACCTACCTGTTATTATAATAAACCTTGTGATTGGTAATAGCTTTGGGGCATTTAATCAACGATTATAGTTGATAAGAGGGATGGCTTGTAATACTTAAATACTTGGTTTAAATACTTTTATTATATTCTGAAACACGAAATATGAAATGCCTTAAAAATGTTTATCCTGATACTAACTGATTCGTTAAATTGATAAACATAATTCCATTTTATAACCGTAATAACAGTTGGTTTCCACGTTAACAACAATAAATAGAATAATTCAATTTGGACGTTAAGAATTGTCTGTTACGAATTTGTATAGTTACGAACTGTCGGCGTTACAAATTGTCACCGTTACGAACTGTCGCTGTTACGAATCGTCCGGTTACGAACTGTCGCGTTACGAGATGTCATGGAACCATGTTGACATATCAGAACAACAAACAAATACATACGTATGCATACACATGAGCAAACAGGTACTCATAAGCACGCACACGCACACAGATGCCTGCGATTTATGACCATTTGTTAAATTACATTAAACTTTTAAACTTAATGCTGCATTTACGAACTTTCCATCCAAACGTTGTCTTTCTCATAGCTAATACATCCATCTCTGTTTCACATAACACATCTGCCTTCAGGATCCATTGCAATTCACTGTGTTTTGACCTACGAAGCATGCCCGCCTACCCATTCCTTCACCTAGCTACCCTACTAACATAATCTGGACGTTTTTAAAAATGTTATTGATGAACTTACAACTCATCCCTTGTAACGGCATGTAAGTAGATCAAAATTCAATTAATTTTTTTTTTAATTTTAAAGTTTAATGTAATTTTACAGTCATAAATCGCAGGCATCTGTGAGCGTGTGCGTGCTTATGAGTACCTGTTTGCTCATGTGTATGCATACGTATGTATTTGTTTGTTGTTCTGATATGTCAACATTTACATACCTTTCAAAGTTTTAGTTTATTTTATTTATAAACGGGCAAGCCCAATTACAATAATGTTAAACTCTAAAATCCTAACACTGACTATATCTACAGTTACAATACAAAAAGTTAATCTGTATTATTATACAAAGCAATACAAAAAGTTATCTATATCGAATGCAATACAAAAAGCTATCTATACAAAAAGTTAATCTGTAATCTTGGCTTTCTATCACCATTTCAATACAACCAGACAATGTTCTAACTCTGGCTTTCTTTAATTGTAGCATTTAACTACTTGTATCGCCAACCTGAAGATGATCTGTATATTGTAGAGATCAAAACCGGTCGTCGAAGTAAATTAAATGATTGTATGTCTGTGTTTCTTTACTTCATTTGAAATAAAAAAGTGTCAATAAAGTTGTGACTGGTAATAGTACCTACTATGAGACAGGGAGCTCCAGATGTCTGATATCTAATATGAGAACATAAAAGTATATATTGGTGTGGAGGATGAATTATTATAGACTGATATATTAGTAGGAAAGTAATGTATCGGATATTTAAGGGTTAGTCAACACTTATTTAAAATAAAAGTTGTTATAAAAAGGTTTAGAAAAGTTAATCTGTCCTTATATGTAAATATCTAGGACAAGGAAAATTGAATATGATTTTCTAAGCTTTTACCTTTATGGATAAAGAGAGAGGCTGTTAAGTAAAAATTGTTATTGTTTCAAAAAAAAATTAAAAACATAATTGATGGATCCTGAATGAATAGAAGGTAAGTTGTGGAATAAGTTATTATTAGATAGTGCAAATCAATGTATTAAGTAAAGATAGGCAGACAACCATACACGCCTAGATTTTAAAATGAAGATATTTTTGTTTTAATATTTATGGGTCCTTATTTTATTTATGTTACAAAAAAACTTACTTGAAACTTTTGTTGGGGTGCACATTACGAATTCACTCTTAATTATTCGTTTTGGTGTGGATGAAGAACTATGTGGTAAACTTTCTTCACAAATAGATTGAGAAGTTGATGGCATAACAGGTCTAACCTGTTCAGTTTCTCTCGAATCTATGTGCTCTGCTCTAGAAGTCACTGTAGGGGACTTATACGCTTGAGCAGAAGAAGCTGTAAAAAAACAGGTACTTAATATTACTTTTCTATTCTCATACTATAATATATTAATTATTATGTCACTACCTGTATCATAATGAACTTCATTATGATACAGATTTTCAATAAGATACAGATTTTTAACCAATAGAATCGCGATATGGCATTTGCGATAAAGGTGGTACATGCGCATTGACCAATGGCGAGTCAAATACATACGCTTTGACAGTTCTCAATATGTAAACTAACCGATAAACTGACAAACTACTGAATTTATTTGTGTTACAAAGTTAATAAATTTGAATATATTTTTTGTTGTGAATGATCATAGAAAAAATAGTGTCTAATTTACTTACCGTTGCACGTCATTATCTACGTTAGAGATCTAAGATGACATTGTTGCCCAATTACAAAAAATTCTTGAATTTATTTTAAATCAAATATATCACACAATTTTTGTGGAAGTGGATTATACCGCAAAACAAATTAATATTCAATGTAAATAAATAAAAACTTTAGAAATAGAAAACAAGAATTAAGTTATAATCTTACGTTAAAGTACATAATAAAAACAGTAAATATAATGAAACAAATACTTATAGTAAAGAATATAAACAAATATGAAGTGTCATCACCGCAACTGTCAAATAAATGTTACCAATTTATGCCAAAATATTACCTTCATTTGATTATAGTTACAGTGTATTCCGGACAAATGTGCTTCATAAAAACGCTTTATACAAATTAAATTAAACATATTATTGTGTATTTCTTTAAGTTAACATTAATAGAAATCTTTAAATATTATTTCTACGTGTATATGTTACAGTTCAAGTTGATTATCCAGTTGGAGTTAACTCCAACTTCTAACGGCTGGTTTCAGTAAAAGTTGATTATAAATATAAAATGAAGATTTATATTCAACATTTACTAGTAAAAGTAGACTCCAACTAGGAAAAGTATACTCTTCCCAATGCCATTCAGTAAAAGTTGATTCTGATTCACACAAACAGCCGATTCTAGAAATTAAATGTTAGTGAATATGTTCAAATTAGTCTAGGCTGTATTGTCGCCCCCGTTAGGTAAATTACTCCGATTCGAATTTTTCAGGGGATCTTCAAGGGGAATGTAACAGGACTTCTGAATACGCCTTAAACAGGTAAGAAGGAATCCCATCCACACCTATAGCTGCACTACTTTTTAAAGACTTAATTGCAATATTGATTTCTTCTAGAGTTATACAATCAACACATAATTGTTCAAGTCCATATTCCTTGTAGGAGTCTGTTATTATTGGATTAGTGTTGAAATTTATAGATTCAAAATAATGTGCAAAAACATTTGCTATATCACTTTCAGATTCATAACATTCATCTTCATGTTTATATTTATATGCAAGTGTTGAATAGTGTTAAAGTGTTGATATTAATCTCATATCTGATATCTGTCCACTCTACCAATCATTTACATTGACAGTCGTTTTGCTCCATACATATAAACAAATAGTGGACAGCGGAAAGGAATAGAAAACCTATAACACTGTGCAGCTCGAAGATGTCAATCACAGAAGAGGAGAAAAAGAAAAGCTCGTTTTTCTACTAATCCATGTATTATCGGAAACGTTTCGTTTTGTGTTTACAAAACACCATCAGGCCTTTATCTGAAAGAATCGTTTCTTTTAGAACGAAATCAACTAATAATTAGCAACCCATCAGAAGTTATGAAGAGAGAAAGAAATAAAGAAATTATAAAGATTCATAAAAAAATTATAAAGATAAAAATTCATAAAGAAATTGTATGCACTTATATGTATAGTATTCATTATCGATGATAAAAGCAACTAAACTGAACAAGAGGTCAACCAATTAAAAAATCACATTAAGGTAAAAATTGTGATTTATACAAAAAACACCAAAATAAATTTCTAATGTAAAATCTGATAACATTTAAAGAGCTAAATAGCATTTGTTTGCTAGGATTATCCTTCGCTTGACTTCTTCCGCCATGACGTTCTCCTTGGGTGATCAGGGAGCCTAAGTATGTGAATCTGTCCACCATTTCAAAGGTAAAGTTATCAACTGCGAATTGGTGACCAATGTTTCTGGCTCTATTGTTAGGTGTTGATGCCATCATCTTAGCTTTCTCCTCATTTACTTGCAGGCCCATATTTTTTGAGGCATTTGAGAAGGTGGTATACACTTCTTCTAGCTTGTGTGTTGTAAGGACAACTAGGTCCACATCATCTGCATATCATAGGTGAGGACATATATTAGGTTTGAGAAGTGTCTAACATTTTCAATGGGATCTTGGTTCATGTGTCGAGGGCATAAAAAGGCAACACCGTCTTTTTGAAGTTGATCCCATAGGTAAAAAAAATCCTTTTAGTGTGTGAGTGTACCCAATGTTTTAAACTAGGAGGAACAATTTTACCTTTCTGGCAGAAATAAACTATATAGTTTAAAAAACTGCTTCGACCCAAAATTTTCGATGGGCCGATTTTAAAGAAACAGCACATTTTAAATTTTTTGGGTGTTGGAGTTTAAAACCCGTCCCATTTACACTGTCAAAAACTTTATTCATGAATCATAAAAATTCAGCCGTGCTTTCTGCCTCTCTTGGCATGGCTTGGAAAATATTTATTGTATTACCCATGACCATTCTCTTCATTACAGCTGCTACATTTTTACTGAAAACTAGTACAGCTACAGTTTTGACTATATGATGAGCTCGTAATTTTTTACACAGCTTGTAATCATCATCTTCGGAGTTTTCAATTTCAAACAATCTTATGAGATGTTTTGATTTTGCTGTTTCAGCAGCATTTTTTCGCCACTTGAACCATAAGAAATATTAAAAAAAATTATTTCTCATGCCTTTCAGTAAATGTGGAAGATCATAAAGAGGGACCAACTCTTTTACCTCCAATAGTGATGCCAAATAATGGATTTTATTCCCCTTTTCGGATAAAATATTCGTTAGTTCGGACATATAACTTATTTATGGCTGCAACATTAGCAGTACCTTGGTCACAAATTAAACATTTTACAATTAAACCAGCATTCTGCCATGAAACGACAACCTCTTTGATTGTTAAAAGCATGTCCGTTTTCATCCCCCCTGCATTAAAATAATATGCTAATGGATATTTCCACTTCTTGCATATTCTTCGTGCAATAAAAAATATTACTTAATCAGTAATAACTGGTTGCCTTCCTTCTTCACCACCATTGTCTTGTAAGCCATTTACAACATCTGTTTTTTTGTTGTACTCAAGAGTTGGATCAATGGCCATTTCATCAAATACAATACTACAGTATTTGTCCATTTCTGTCAACTTATTTGTTGTATTTGTTAGGGAATCCATGATATCTGGATTTATTCCTGTGTAAAAACGATTTTTTTCTAGCAGGCCTGTTAGGGTTCTTCTTGATGGTGCCGCACACAATTTTCTGATGAGTTTGTACCCTTTCGGACTTTGCTTTAAAAGGGGAAGGAACAATATTTTTTCATCAAGAGTATACCTTCTTCCTTTGGCTTTTATTCCGTGTCATCTCACTTGGGACATAATAAACTCATAAGTGGTTTTATTTACTTTTGATTTCAAAAGTTCAGGAGCATAAGACACTTCTGCCATTCTTTTAACTCTCTTTTTAAGATCTGCATGGCTAAAGTTTAATTTCTTGGGAGTTCTGCAAAGACTGGTAGCTACTATTTAGATTTTCTGCGCTTTCGGTCTAAGCTCTGCAGTTCGTTTTACACAAACTTTTAAATTGATTTTACCGAAAACATCAATTTTGGACATACAATATTTGTCCTCTTAACCATCAATATTTAAATAGTTCATTGTCAGGCAACATATGTATGTTAACTTCTCTTTTCTTATGAGTTTAAAACCAATTCCATTTACACTGTCAAAAACTTTATTCATGAATAATAAAAATTCAGCAGTGCTTTCTGCCTCTCTTGGCAAGTCTTGGGCAATATTTATTGTATTACCTACGGCCATTCTCTTTATTACAGCTGCTACATTGTTACTGAAAACTCGGGCAGCTACTCTTTCATTTTTCTTTTGTTTTGACTATAATATGATGAGCTGGTAATTTTTTACACAGCTTGTAATTCATCTTCGGAGTTTTCAATTTTAAACAATCTTATGAGATGTTCCAATTTTGCTGTTTCAGCAGCATTTTTTCGCCACCTAAACCTTAAGAAATATTTAAAAAAAAATTATTTCTCATGCCTTTCAGTAAATGTGGAAGATCATAAAGAGGGACCAACTCTTTACCTCCAATACTGATGCCAAATAATGGATTTTATTCCCCTTTTCGGATAAAATATTCGTTAGTTCGGACATATAACTTATTTATGGCTGCAACATTAGTAGTTCCTTGGTCACAAATTAAACATTTTACAATTAAACCAGCATTCTGCCATGAAACGACAACCTCTTTGATTGTTAAAAGCATGTCCGTTTTCATCCCCCCTGCATTAAAATAATATGCTAATGGATATTTCCACTTCTTGCATATTCTTCGTGCAATAAAAAATATTACTTAATCAGTAATAACTGGTTGCCTTCCTTCTTCACCACCATTGTCTTGAAAGCCATTTACAACATCTGTTTTTTTGTTGTACTCAAGAGTTGGATCAATGGCCATTTCATCAAATACAATACTACAGTATTTGTCCATTTCTGTCAATTTATTTGTTGTATTTGTTAGGGAATCCATGATATCTGGATTTATTCCTGTGTAAAAACGAATTTTTCCTAGCAGGCCTGTTAGGGTTCTTCTTGATGGTGCCGCACACAATTTTCTGATGAGTTTGTACCCTTTCGGACTTTGCTTTAAAAGGGGAAGGAACAATATTTTTTCATCAAGAGTATACCTTCTTCCTTTGGCTTTTATTCCGTGTCATCTCACTTGGGACATAATAAACTCATAAGTGGTTTTATTTACTTTTGATTTCAAAAGTTCAGCAGCATAAGACACTTCTGCCATTCTTTTAACTCTCTTTTTAAGATCTGCATGGCTAAAGTTTAATTTCTTGGGAGTTCTGCAAAGACTGGTAGCTACTATTTACATTTTCTGCGCTTTCGGTCTAAGCTCTGCAGTTCGTTTTACACAAACTTTTAAATTGATTTTACCGAAAACATCAATTTTGGACATACAATATTTGTCCTCTTAACCATCAATATTTAAATAGTTCATTGTCAGGCAACATATGTATGTTAACTTCTCTTTTCTTATGAGTTTAAAACCTGTTCCATTTACACTGTTAAAAAGTTTATTCATGAATAATAAAAATTCAGCAGTGCTTTCTGCCTCTCTTGGGCAATATTTATTGTATTACCTACGGCCATTCTCTTTATTACAGCTGCTACATTGTTACTGAAAACTGGGGCAGCTACTCTTTCATTTTTCTTTTGTTTTGACTATAATATGATGAGCTGGTAATTTTTTACACAGCTTGTAATTCATCTTCGGAGTTTTCAATTTCAAACAATCTTATGAAATGTTCCAATTTTGCTGTTTCAGCAGCATTTTTTCGCCACCTAAACCTTGAGAAATATTTAAAAAAAAATTATTTCTCATGTCTTTCAGTAAATGAGGAGGATCATAAAGAGGGACCAACTCTTTACCTCAAATACGGATGCCAAATATTCGATTGTATTTCCCTTTTTGGATAAAATATTCGTTAGTTTGGGCATACAACTTATTTATGGCTGCAACATTAGCAGTACCGTGGTCACAAATTACACATTTTACAATTAAACCAGCATTCTGGCATAAAACGACGACATCTTTGATTGTTTTCACCCTTCATTAAAGTAATATGCTAATGGTTGTTTCCACTTCTTGCACATTCCTCATGCCATAAAAACGTGCCATAAAAGCCATCCACATCTGGTTTTTTGTAGTACTGGAGAGTTGGACCAATGGCCATTTCATTAAATACAATACAGTATTTGTTCATTTCTTTCAATATTTTTGTTGTATTTGCCAGGGAATCCATGGTGGCTGGATTTATTCCTGTGTAAATAGGAATTTTTCCCAGCAGGTTTGTTAGGGTTCTTTTTGATGGTGCCGCAAACAATTTTCTGATTAGTTTATACCCTTTCGGACTTTGCTTTAAAAGGGACAAGAACAATATTTTTTCATCAAGAGTATAACTTCTTCCTATGGCTTTTATTCCCTGACGTCTCATTTGGGATAATGAACTCATAAATGGTTTTATTTACTTTTGGGTTCAAAAGTTAAGCAGCATAAAAAACATAAACATGTAAAAATAAACAAAGAATGTTACCTATTTGGTACCCCCTCACTAGTTCAGCCGAAATTCACGAGAGGTCGTCATTGTGACTTGTACGAATACTTGTGCGAAAACTTGTACGAATACTGTGTAAAAGTAAGGTTAAGATTCGAGATCGTGAAACACAACTGTCAAATTTAAAACCAAACTGGCATTAGATTATAAAATTTTAAAATTCATGCTAAAAGTAAAAAAGTAAATTTGTCAACAGTGCGGTTGAGTGCTGAATATTTAATCTCTCCCTAAAAAATTCTTTAATACATACAGTCCGTCCAATATACTTACCGTTGCACGTTATTATCTACGTCAGCGATCTAAGTTGACAATTACAAAAGTTCTTGAATTCATTTTAAATCAAATATATCACATAATTTTTGCGGAAGTGGATTAGACAACAAAACAAATAATTAATATTCAAAGTAAATAAATAAAAGCTTTAGAAATAGAAAACAAGAATTAAGTTATAATCTTACGTTAAAGTAAATAATATAATCAGTAAATATAATAAAACAAATATTTACAGTAAAGAATAAAAACCAATATGCAGTGTCATCACCGCCACTGTCAAAAAAATGGTACCAATTTATGCCAAAATGTCACCATTGTTCGATCGCAGTTATAGTGTAATCCGGACAAGTGTGCTTTAGAATCCACTTATAGAAATGAAATAAGTTAGGGTAATGTAAATTAATAGAAATCTTCCAATATTATTTCTACGCGTATATAATTAAATATGTATCCGTCCCACCTTGACTTTCCAGTATAGTGAACATAGGCAAAGTAGTCGTTATGAGAGAGAGTTCTTAACGCAGTGATGGCTATTTTATCAAAAAGAATTTGTAATCGAACATTAGAGAGATTAAATTAAAACTGTTTTAGAAAGACAATCTACAATTTTAGGATTCGTATACGTTTAAGTTTATTTGATATACTATAGTTATTACGCATATGCATCCTAAAATTGTAGATTGCTCTTCTAAAATAGTTTTAATTTAATTTCTCTAATGTTCGATTACAACTTCTTTTTGGAAAAATCGGCATCACCGAGCTAAAAACTCTCATAAGGACTGCATTGCCTATGTTCCCTATACTACAAAGTCAAGGTAGGACGGACTATAGTGGCTGTAATTCCCGTGGACTCGGCTAAATGATTGTAAAAAGGAACAGACCTACCGCCTAAATATTTCGTGTTGGTATCAAGTGACGTCAGACGTCACGGACTATGACGTGTATGACGTGCAACGGTAAGTATATTGGACGGACTGTATGTACAAACTTATAATATATATATATATATATATATATATATATATATATATATATATATATATATATATATATATATATATATATATATATATATATATATATATATATATATATATATATATATATATATATATATATCAAACAAATGAAATAGAGAATGTGGAAAAATCCCCTTACGAATAACTCACACATCCACTATTTCTGACTGGGAAAAATTTTTCGAATAGAATCAAAGATCCAAACACCAGTTCTTATAAATGTGTTCCGCCCTCTTCAACCTCCGTGGGCTCATCGGTAAAGATGAGAGGTTGAATATCTTTAGACACATTCCATCAAAAAACAACATCCGAGACATAGACATAACAGGAGCGTAAATCTACGCCCAACCTGAAAATGACAGTCTCAAGTTTTAATTCCCTAATTACTTTAGAGTAAGTAAGATAATGTTTATGAAAAAACAAAAGATGTAGATCTTTGAAACACACTCAGTGATCAAAAGATCCACAGGTACTGGTTTAACGACCACTCGTACGAAATCAAACAAATGAAATAGAGAATGTGGAAAAATCCCCTTACGAATAACTCACACATCCACTATTTCTGGCTGGGAAAAATTTTTCGAATAGAATCAAAGATCCAAACACCAGTTCTTATAAATGTGTTTCGCCCTCTTCAACCTCCGTGGGCTCATCGGTAAAGATGAGAGGTTGAATATCTTTAGACACATTCCATCAAAAAACCACATCCGAGACATAGACATAACAGGAGCGTAAATCTACGTTCAACCTGAAAATGACAGTCTCAAGTTTTAATTCCCTAATTACTTTAGAGTAAGTAAGATAATGTTTATGAAAAAACAAAAGATGTAGATCTTTGAAACACACTCAGTGATCAAAAGATCCACAGGTACTGGTTTAACGACCACTCGTACGAAATCAAACAAATGAAATAGAGAATGTGGAAAAATCCCCTTACGAATAACTCACACATCCACTATTTCTGGCTGGGAAAAAATTTTCGAATAGAATCAAAGATCCAAACACCAGTTCTTATAAATGTGTTTCGCCCTCTTCAACCTCCGTGGGCTCATCGGTAAAGATGAGAGGTTGAATATCTTTAGACACATTCCATCAAAAAACAACATCCGAGACATAGACATAACAGGAGCGTAAATCTACGCCCAACCTGAAAATGACAGTCTCAAGTTTTAATTCCCTAATTACTTTAGAGTAAGTAAGATAATGTTTATGAAAAAACAAAAGATGTAGATCTTTGAAACACACTGAGTGATCAAAAGATCCACAGGTACTGGTTTAACGACCACTCGTACGAAATCAAACAAATGAAATAGAGAATGTGGAAAAATCCCCTTACGAATAACTCACACATCCACTATTTCTGGCTGGGAAAAATTTTTCGAATAGAATCAAAGATCCAAACACCAGTTCTTATAAATGTGTTTCTCCCTCTTCAACCTCCGTGGGCTCATCGGTAAAGATGAGAGGTTGAATATCTTTAGACACATTCCATCAAAAAACAACATCCGAGACATAGACATAACAGGAGCGTAAATCTACGCCCAACCTGAAAATGACAGTCTCAAGTTTTAATTCCCTAATTACTTTAGAGTAAGTAAGATAATGTTTATGAAAAAACAAAAGATGTAGATCTTTGAAACACACTCAGTGATCAAAAGATCCACAGGTACTGGTTTAACGACCACTCGTACGAAATCAAACAAATGAAATAGAGAATGTGGAAAAATCCCCTTACGAATAACTCACACATCCACTATTTCTGGCTGGGAAAAATTTTTCGAATAGAATCAAAGATCCAAACACCAGTTCTTATAAATGTGTTTCGCCCTCTTCAACCTCCGTGGGCTCATCGGTAAAGATGAGAGGTTGAATATCTTTAGACACATTCCATCAAAAAACAACATCCGAGACATAGACATAACAGGAGCGTAAATCTACGCCCAACCTGAAAATGACAGTCTCAAGTTTTAATTCCCTAGTAAAAAAATTTTTCCCAGCCAGAAATAGTGGATGTGTGAGTTATTCGTAAGGGGATTTTTCCACATTCTCTATTTCATTTGTTTGATTTCGTACGAGTGGTCGTTAAACCAGTACCTGTGGATCTTTTGATCACTCAGTGTGTTTCAAAGATCTACATCTTTTGTTTTTTCATAAACATTATCTTACTTACTCTAAAGTAATTAGGGAATTAAAACTTGAGACTGTCATTTTCAGGTTGGGCGTAGATTTACGCTCCTGTTATGTCTATGTCTCGGATGTTGTTTTTTGATGGAATGTGTCTAAAGATATTCAACCTCTCATCTTTACCGATGAGCCCACGGAGGTTGAAGAGGGCGAAACACATTTATAAGAACTGGTGTTTGGATCTTTGATTCTATTCGAAAAATTTTTCCCAGCCAGAAATAGTGGATGTGTGAGTTATTCGTAAGGGGATTTTTCCACATTCTCTATTTCATTTGTTTGATTTCGTACGAGTGGTCGTTAAACCAGTACCTGTGGATCTTTTGATCACTGAGTGTGTTCAAAGATCTACATCTTTTGTTTTTTCATAAACATTATCTTACTTACTCTAAAGTAATTAGGGAATTAAAACTTGAGACTGTCATTTTCAGGTTGGGCGTAGATTTCCGCTCCTGTTATGTCTATGTCTCGGATGTTGTTTTTTGATGGAATGTGTCTAAAGATATTCAACCTCTCATCTTTACCGATGAGCCCACGGAGGTTGAAGAGGGCGAAACACATTTATAAGAACTGGTGTTTGGATCTTTGATTCTATTCGAAAAATTTTTCCCAGCCAGAAATAGTGTATGTGTGAGTTATTCGTAAGGGGATTTTTCCACATTCTCTATTTCATTTGTTTGATTTCGTACGAGTGGTCGTTAAACCAGTACCTGTGGATCTTTTGATCACTCAGTGTGTTTCAAAGATCTACATCTTTTGTTTTTTCATAAACATTATCTTACTTACTCTAAAGTAATTAGGGAATTAAAACTTGAGACTGTCATTTTCAGGTTGGGCGTAGATTTACGCTCCTGTTATGTCTATGTCTCGGATGTTGTTTTTTGATGGAATGTGTCTAAAGATATTCAACCTCTCATCTTTACCGATGAGCCCACGGAGGTTGAAGAGGGCGAAACACATTTATAAGAACTGGTGTTTGGATCTTTGATTCTATTCGAAAATTTTTTCCCAGCCAGAAATAGTGGATGTGTGAGTTATTCGTAAGGGGATTTTTCCACATTCTCTATTTCATTTGTTTGATTTCGTACGAGTGGTCGTTAAACCAGTACCTGTGGATCTTTTGATCACTGAGTGTGTTTCAAAGATCTACATCTTTTGTTTTTTCATAAACATTATCTTACTTACTCTAAAGTAATTAGGGAATTAAAACTTGAGACTGTCATTTTCAGGTTGGGCGTAGATTTACGCTCCTGTTATGTCTATGTCTCGGATGTGGTTTTTTGATGGAATGTGTCTAAAGATATTCAACCTCTCATCTTTACCGATGAGCCCACGGAGGTTGAAGAGGGCGAAACACATTTATAAGAACTGGTGTTTGGATCTTTGATTCTATTCGAAAAATTTTTCCCAGCCAGAAATAGTGGATGTGTGAGTTATTCGTAAGGGGATTTTTCCACATTCTCTATTTCATTTGTTTGATTTCGTACGAGTGGTCGTTAAACCAGTACCTGTGGATCTTTTGATCACTGAGTGTGTTTCAAAGATCTACATCTTTTGTTTTTTCATAAACATTATCTTACTTACTCTAAAGTAATTAGGGAATTAAAACTTAAGACTGTCATTTTCAGGTTGGGCGTAGATTTACGCTCCTGTTATGTCTATGTCTCGGATGTTGTTTTTTGATGGAATGTGTCTAAAGATATTCAACCTCTCATCTTTACCGATGAGCCCACGGAGGTTGAAGAGGGCGGAACACATTTATAAGAACTGGTGTTTGGATTGATTCTATTCGAAAAATTTTTCCCAGTCAGAAATAGTGGATGTGTGAGTTATTCGTAAGGGGATTTTTCCACATTCTCTATTTCATTTGTTTGATATATATATATATATATATATATATATATATATATATATATATATATATATATATATATATATATATATATATATATATATATATATTATAAGTTTGTACATACAGTCCGTCCAATATACTTACCGTTGCACGTCATACACGTCATAGTCCGTGACGTCTGACGTCACTTGATACCAACACGAAATATTTAGGCGGTAGGTCTGTTCCTTTTTACAATCATTTAGCCGAGTCCACGGGAATTACAGCCACTATAGTCCGTCCTACCTTGACTTTGTAGTATAGGGAACATAGGCAATGCAGTCCTTATGAGAGTTTTTAGCTCGGTGATGCCGATTTTTCCAAAAAGAAGTTGTAATCGAACATTAGAGAAATTAAATTAAAACTTAATTAAAATTGTAGATTGTCTTTCTAAAACAGTTTTAATTTAATCTCTCTAATGTTCGATTACAAATTCTTTTTGATAAAATAGCCATCACTGCGTTAAAAACTCTCTCTCATAACGACTACTTTGCCTATGTTCACTATACTGGAAAGTCAAGGTGGGACGGATACATATTTAATTATATACGCGTAGAAATAATATTGGAAGATTTCTATTAATTTACATTACCCTAACTTATTTCATTTCTATAAGTGGATTCTAAAGCACACTTGTCCGGATTACACTATAACTGCGATCGAACAATGGTGACATTTTGGCATAAATTGGTACCATTTTTTTGACTGTGGCGGTGATGACACTGCATATTGGTTTTTATTCTTTACTGTAAATATTTGTTTTATTATATTTACTGATTATATTATTTACTTTAACGTAAGATTATAACTTAATTCTTGTTTTCTATTTCTAAAGCTTTTATTTATTTACTTTGAATATTAATTATTTGTTTTGTTGTCTAATCCACTTCCGCAAAAATTATGTGATATATTTGATTTAAAATGAATTCAAGAACTTTTGTAATTGTCAACTTAGATCGCTGACGTAGATAATAACGTGCAACGGTAAGTATATTGGACGGACTGTATGTATTAAAGAATTTTTTAGGGAGAGATTAAATATTCAGCACTCAACCGCACTGTTGACAAATTTACTTTTTTACTTTTAGCATGAATTTTAAAATTTTATAATCTAATGCCAGTTTGGTTTTAAATTTGACAGTTGTGTTTCACGATCTCGAATCTTAACCTTACTTTTACACAGTATTCGTACAAGTTTTCGCACAAGTATTCGTACAAGTCACAATGACGACCTCTCGTGAATTTCGGCTGAACTAGTGAGGGGGTACCAAATAGGTAACATTCTTTGTTTATTTTTACATGTTTATGTTTTTTATGCTGCTTAACTTTTGAACCCAAAAGTAAATAAAACCATTTATGAGTTCATTATCCCAAATGAGACGTCAGGGAATAAAAGCCATAGGAAGAAGTTATACTCTTGATGAAAAAATATTGTTCTTGTCCCTTTTAAAGCAAAGTCCGAAAGGGTATAAACTAATCAGAAAATTGTTTGCGGCACCATCAAAAAGAACCCTAACAAACCTGCTGGGAAAAATTCCTATTTACACAGGAATAAATCCAGCCACCATGGATTCCCTGGCAAATACAACAAAAATATTGAAAGAAATGAACAAATACTGTATTGTATTTAATGAAATGGCCATTGGTCCAACTCTCCAGTACTACAAAAAACCAGATGTGGATGGCTTTTATGGCACGTTTTTATGGCATGAGGAATGTGCAAGAAGTGGAAACAACCATTAGCATATTACTTTAATGAAGGGTGAAAACAATCAAAGATGTCGTCGTTTTATGCCAGAATGCTGGTTTAATTGTAAAATGTGTAATTTGTGACCACGGTACTGCTAATGTTGCAGCCATAAATAAGTTGTATGCCCAAACTAACGAATATTTTATCCAAAAAGGGAAATACAATCGAATATTTGGCATCCGTATTTGAGGTAAAGAGTTGGTCCCTCTTTATGATCCTCCTCATTTACTGAAAGACATGAGAAATAATTTTTTTTTAAATATTTCTCAAGGTTTAGGTGGCGAAAAAATGCTGCTGAAACAGCAAAATTGGAACATTTCATAAGATTGTTTGAAATTGAAAACTCCGAAGATGAATTACAAGCTGTGTAAAAAATTACCAGCTCATCATATTATAGTCAAAACAAAAGAAAAATGAAAGAGTAGCTGCCCCAGTTTTCAGTAACAATGTAGCAGCTGTAATAAAGAGAATGGCCGTAGGTAATACAATAAATATTGCCCAAGAGAGGCAGAAAGCACTGCTGAATTTTTATTATTCATGAATAAACTTTTTAACAGTGTAAATGGAACAGGTTTTAAACTCATAAGAAAAGAGAAGTTAACATACATATGTTGCCTGACAATGAACTATTTAAATATTGATGGTTAAGAGGACAAATATTGTATGTCCAAAATTGATGTTTTCGGTAAAATCAATTTAAAAGTTTGTGTAAAACGAACTGCAGAGCTTAGACCGAAAGCGCAGAAAATGTAAATAGTAGCTACCAGTCTTTGCAGAACTCCCAAGAAATTAAACTTTAGCCATGCAGATCTTAAAAAGAGAGTTAAAAGAATGGCAGAAGTGTCTTATGCTGCTGAACTTTTGAAATCAAAAGTAAATAAAACCACTTATGAGTTTATTATGTCCCAAGTGAGATGACACGGAATAAAAGCCAAAGGAAGAAGGTATACTCTTGATGAAAAAATATTGTTCCTTCCCCTTTTAAAGCAAAGTCCGAAAGGGTACAAACTCATCAGAAAATTGTGTGCGGCACCATCAAGAAGAACCCTAACAGGCCTGCTAGGAAAAATTCGTTTTTACACAGGAATAAATCCAGATATCATGGATTCCCTAACAAATACAACAAATAAATTGACAGAAATGGACAAATACTGTAGTATTGTATTTGATGAAATGGCCATTGATCCAACTCTTGAGTACAACAAAAAAACAGATGTTGTAAATGGCTTTCAAGACAATGGTGGTGAAGAAGGAAGGCAACCAGTTATTACTGATTAAGTAATATTTTTTATTGCACGAAGAATATGCAAGAAGTGGAAATATCCATTAGCATATTATTTTAATGCAGGGGGGATGAAAACGGACATGCTTTTAACAATCAAAGAGGTTGTCGTTTCATGGCAGAATGCTGGTTTAATTGTAAAATGTTTAATTTGTGACCAAGGAACTACTAATGTTGCAGCCATAAATAAGTTATATGTCCGAACTAACGAATATTTTATCCGAAAAGGGGAATAAAATCCATTATTTGGCATCAGTATTGGAGGTAAAGAGTTGGTCCCTCTTTATGATCTTCCACATTTACTGAAAGGCATGAGAAATAATTTTTTTTTAAATATTTCTTAAGGTTTAGGTGGCGAAAAAATGCTGCTGAAACAGCAAAATTGGAACATCTCATAAGATTGTTTAAAATTGAAAACTCCGAAGATGAATTACAAGCTGTGTAAAAAATTACCAGCTCATCATATTATAGTCAAAACAAAAGAAAAATGAAAGAGTAGCTGCCCGAGTTTTCAGTAACAATGTAGCAGCTGTAATAAAGAGAATGGCCGTAGGTAATACAATAAATATTGCCCAAGACTTGCCAAGAGAGGCAGAAAGCACTGCTGAATTTTTATTATTCATGAATAAAGTTTTTGACAGTGTAAATGGAATTGGTTTTAAACTCATAAGAAAAGAGAAGTTAACATACATATGTTGCCTGACAATGAACTATTTAAATATTGATGGTTAAGAGGACAAATATTGTATGTCCAAAATTGATGTTTTCGGTAAAATCAATTTAAAAGTTTGTGTAAAACGAACTGCAGAGCTTAGACCGAAAGCGCAGAAAATCTAAATAGTAGCTACCAGTCTTTGCAGAACTCCCAAGAAATTAAACTTTAGCCATGCAGATCTTAAAAAGAGAGTTAAAAGAATGGCAGAAGTGTCTTATGCTCCTGAACTTTTGAAATCAAAAGTAAATAAAACCACTTATGAGTTTATTATGTCCCAAGTGAGATGACACGGAATAAAAGCCAAAGGAAGAAGGTATACTCTTGATGAAAAAATATTGTTCCTTCCCCTTTTAAAGCAAAGTCCGAAAGGGTACAAACTCATCAGAAAATTGTGTGCGGCACCATCAAGAAGAACCCTAACAGGCCTGCTAGAAAAAAATCGTTTTTACACAGGAATAAATCCAGATATCATGGATTCCCTAACAAATACAACAAATAAGTTGACAGAAATGGACAAATACTGTAGTATTGTATTTGATGAAATGGCCATTGATCCAACTCTTGAGTACAACAAAAAAACAGATGTTGTAAATGGCTTACAAGACAATGGTGGTGAAGAAGGAAGGCAACCAGTTATTACTGATTAAGTAATATTTTTTATTGCACGAAGAATATGCAAGAAGTGGAAATATCCATTAGCATATTATTTTAATGCAGGGGGGATGAAAACGGACATGCTTTTAACAATCAAAGAGGTTGTCGTTTCATGGCAGAATGCTGGTTTAATTGTAAAATGTTTAATTTGTGACCAAGGTACTGCTAATGTTGCAGCCATAAATAAGTTATATGTCCGAACTAACGAATATTTTATCCGAAAAGGGGAATAAAATCCATTATTTGGCATCACTATTGGAGGTAAAAGAGTTGGTCCCTCTTTATGATCTTCCACATTTACTGAAAGGCATGAGAAATAATTTTTTTTAATATTTCTTATGGTTCAAGTGGCGAAAAAATGCTGCTGAAACAGCAAAATCAAAACATCTCATAAGATTGTTTGAAATTGAAAACTCCGAAGATGATGATTACAAGCTGTGTAAAAAATTACGAGCTCATCATATAGTCAAAACTGTAGCTGTACTAGTTTTCAGTAAAAATGTAGCAGCTGTAATGAAGAGAATGGTCATGGGTAATACAATAAATATTTTCCAAGCCATGCCAAGAGAGGCAGAAAGCACGGCTGAATTTTTATGATTCATGAATAAAGTTTTTGACAGTGTAAATGGGACGGGTTTTAAACTCCAACACCCAAAAAATTTAAAATGTGCTGTTTCTTTAAAATCGGCCCATCGAAAATTTTGGGTCGAAGCAGTTTTTTAAACTATATAGTTTATTTCTGCCAGAAAGGTAAAATTGTTCCTCCTAGTTTAAAACATTGGGTACACTCACACACTAAAAGGATTTTTTTTACCTATGGGATCAACTTCAAAAAGACGGTGTTGCCTTTTTATGCCCTCGACACATGAACCAAGATCCCATTGAAAATGTTAGACACTTCTCAAACCTAATATATGTCCTCACCTATGATATGCAGATGATGTGGACCTAGTTGTCCTTACAACACACAAGCTAGAAGAAGTGTATACCACCTTCTCAAATGCCTCAAAAAATATGGGCCTGCAAGTAAATGAGGAGAAAGCTAAGATGATGGCATCAACACCTAACAATAGAGCCAGAAACATTGGTCACCAATTCGCAGTTGATAACTTTACCTTTGAAATGGTGGACAGATTCACATACTTAGGCTCCCTGATCACCCAAGGAGAACGTCATGGCGGAAGAAGTCAAGCGAAGGATAATCCTAGCAAACAAATGCTATTTAGCTCTTTAAATGTTATCAGATTTTACATTAGAAATTTATTTTGGTGTTTTTTGTATAAATCACAATTTTTACCTTAATGTGATTTTTTAATTGGTTGACCTCTTGTTCAGTTTAGTTGCTTTTATCATCGATAATGAATACTATACATATAAGTGCATACAATTTCTTTATGAATTTTTATCTTTATAATTTTTTTATGAATCTTTATAATTTCTTTATTTCTTTCTCTCTTCATAACTTCTGATGGGTTGCTAATTATTAGTTGATTTCGTTCTAAAAGAAACGATTCTTTCAGATAAAGGCCTGATGGTGTTTTGTAAACACAAAACGAAACGTTTCCGATAATACATGGATTAGTAGAAAAACGAGCTTTTCTTTTTCTCCTCTTCTGTGATTGACATCTTCGAGCTGCACAGTGTTATAGGTTTTCTATTCCTTTCCGCTGTCCACTATTTGTTTATATGTATGGAGCAAAACGACTGTCAATGTAAATGATTGGTAGAGTGGACAGATATCAGATATGAGATTAATATCAACACTTTAACACTATTCAACACTTGCATATAAATATAAACATGAAGATGAATGTTATGAATCTGAAAGTGATATAGCAAATGTTTTTGCACATTATTTTGAATCTATAAATTTCAACACTAATCCAATAATAACAGACTCCTACAAGGAATATGGACTTGAACAATTATGTGTTGATTGTATAACTCTAGAAGAAATCAATATTGCAATTAAGTCTTTAAAAAGTAGTGCAGCTATAGGTGTGGATGGGGTTCCTTCTTACCTGTTTAAGGCGTATTCAGAAGTCCTGTTACATTCCATACAAATGATATTTAATAAATGTTTGGGGACAAGCACGTTTCCGGATGCGCTTAAGGCAGGTAGAATAACTCCTATCCACAAATCTGGAAATACTAGTTTAATATCAAATCGTCGTCCTATAACAGTATTGCCTTCTCTTTCAAAAACTTTAATGGAAGAACAACATGGTTTCATAAACAAAAAATCAACTCGAACAAATCTGTGCATTTTCAGTCACTATATATTGCTTCATCCATAAATAATTCTCAAGTTGATGTTATCTTTACTGATTTAGCAAAAGCCTTTGATAGAGTAAATCATTCAGTACTATTAAAAAAACCGAGGTCATATGCACTCTCTGACAAACTTATCAAATTCGTTGAATCTTACCTTACCAACTGTACAAATGTTGTCAAATTAGGGAACTGCTACTCAGTTTTATAACTGGTTCAGGTGTAACGCAAGGTTCCATTCTTGGGCCTTTACTTTTTGTTATGTTAATAAATGACATCACTGATTATATAAAATTTGCCAAGTTCCTTCTATTTGCAGACGATTTAAAATTATTTCTTACAATAAAAAACGAACATGACTGTATTAATTTACAACAAGATATTCAAGGTATATCCACATTCTGTAAAAATAATGATTTGAACTTAAAAGAATCAAAATGTAAACTATTGACTTTTTCTATAAAGCGAGAAATAATAAGAACAGATTATTTTATTAATGAAGTAAAACTTGAAAGGTTAACAAAAATCAGAGATCTAGGGGTGTTATTCACTAGCACATTCTCCTTTAATGAGCACATTCTCAAACTACAGTTGAGTCCGCGAGTCTTGACTCGTGCGTCATTAATACCTGGCGAGATAAAACACATACTTTTTATCTAGCATCATTCTCTTCCACGCATAAAACTCATGACAAACCAGCTGCCGTTTGTTATTAATTAAAAACACATGTTATTTTTATGAACCATCTAGACTCAGTGCATTGAAAAGAGATAGGTACAAAAAAAGACGATTCGGTATGTTTTCATATTTTAAGCACAATTTGACGTTTCTGCTTTATTTACTTTTGTGGCTGTCAGTCAGTTGAATTTTTTGAGGTTTTTGTCGAATTTTTGCGTTTTGAAGTTTCTTTATATTACACAAACAGTTGTTTTCACAACTAATTTTATATTGGGCTTTGAAATTTTAAGGTAAATAATTATATTTTGGCAATTAATATTTAACATACAAAGCTAACGTCATTCACACAGTAAAGAAATGATTGTGTTTAGATTCCGTCAAAGTGAATAAAATAATACAAATAAAATATGTTATTGAATTTTTTTATAAATTGTTTATTTATTTATTAATCAATAATAATAAAATAATTTATTAAGCTACTTCAAATGTAACTGTAATTCTGCACAAAAATTTTGAAGCAAAACTTACATTTGACATTCTATATATTTGATAACGTCAAATTTTATAATAAAACCCGTAATCCGAATAGTGGCCACTTTATGTCAGTTGTTGCGTGAAATAGATTTCCGACTTATTTCGTATGCTTTAAATGATGACGCACGGGTAAAGACTCGCGGACTCAACTGTAACTAATGATTGTTATAGACAGTTAGGTTTTATCCTAAGATCCAGTAAAGGATTTTATTGTGACACTACAATTAAGCTTTTTAATGCATAAGTGAGGTCAAAACTCGAATATTGTTGTACCATATGGAGTCCCTCCACCATATCACATAGTGATATGATAGAGAGGATTGAGAAGAAATTTTTAAGGTCTTTATATCTGAAGAAATTTGGGATTTACCCTTTTAAGGTTTCCTATAATTTGCAGAGAATGCTTTTTGACACTGTGTTATTGAGCGAAACACGTAGAAATGCCCAAATCATTTTCATATTTAATATAGTTTATCAAATCATAGATTCTCCTACAATTCTTTCATTTATAAATTTTAATGTACCAGACCAAAGACTTAGATGTAGACACACTTATTTAAAATAACTCCAGAATACGCAAACTCCCCCATGGCAAACTGCTTAATGTCAATGAACGATTTTATCGCGAGTGAGTACCTTGACCTATATAATATGAAAAAGAGTACTATGTTACATAAACTGTGATACCCTTATTTATTGTTTTAAAGTGTATTTATTTTATTGTATTGTATAAATTATTGTATGTTCTTATTTCTTTGTATTGACCAACTGTGCATTTGTAATTGGCATCATTGCTGTAAATGTGCAGTATAAATAAATAAATATACAGGGTGTCCCGAAAAGATTGGTCATAAATTATACCACAGATTCTGGGGTCAAAAATAGATTGATTGAACCTCACTTACCTATATACAACAGTGCACACAAAAAAAGTTACAGCCCTTTGAAGTTACAAAATGAAAATCGATTTTTTTTCATATATCGAAAACTCCTAGAGGTTTTTTATTGAAAATGGGCATGACGAATTTCTATCGCAGCAACATCTTAAAAAAAAATTATAGTAAAATTTGTGCACCCCATAAAAGTTTTATGGGGGTTTTGTTCCCTTAAACCCCCCAAACTTTTATGTACGTTCCAATTAAATTATTATAGTGGCACCATTAATTAAACACAATATTTTTAAAACTTTTTTACCTCTTAGTACTTTTTTGATAAGCCAGTGTTTATCGAGATATTTTGAATATTTGTCGAATCCACCACCTATTTGTATATGGTTCAGTATGATTATAGACACCTGTTAATAATCTGAAAATTTATTTATAACTTAAATTTTTTGGTATATTTTGAAAAAGTAGCCACATCTCGATAAAAGTTGACTTATCAAAAAAAGACTAAGAGGCAAAAAAATTTTAAAAACACTGTGTTTAACTAATGGTACCACAATAATAGTTTAATTGGAACGTGCACAAACATTTGGGGGGTTTAAAGGAACAAAACCCCCATAAATTTTTTATGTAAATATAGTAAAAAAGATGCCGCATCTCGATAAAGACTGGCTTATCGAAAAAATACTAAGAGGCAAAAAAGTTTTAGAAACGTTATGTTCAACTAATGGTAACACAATAATGAATTAATTGGAACGTACACAAAAGTTTGGGGGGGTTTAAGGGAACAAAATCCCCATAATTTTTTATGGATTGGACAAATTTCACTATAATTTTGTTTTAAGGTGGTCCTGCCATAAAAATGATACATGCCCGTTTTCAATAAAAAAGCTCCGAGAGTTTTCGATATATGGAAAAAAATCGATTTTCATTTTGTAACTTCAAAGGGCTGTAACTTTTTTTATGAGCACATTTGTACTACGGTAAGTTAGGTTCAAGCGAACTATTTTTGACCCCAGAATGTGTAGTATAATTTATGACCATTCTTTTCGGGACACCCTGTATATTATAGTATAGGTCCTCTTGCGTGACTAGCTGAAGTATATACATAAAACATGACATTACATTGTAATGTCATGTTTTATGTATTTTTTAGCACTAACACATTTGTAGCCAAATCATATCTGTTATTCTTTATCTTATTTAAGTTGTCTGCATTTAAGTTTTGATTTAATGAAATAAACCTTTTAATCAAAAACTGTTGTTTTTATATGTATAATTTACTGTATATTATGTACAGACGTCAATTGAATAATGACGAAAATACACGTCATAAAGATGTCTTTCTGTGGTTAAAATGTCACAGCCTATTAAGGACGTCATTTTGTCACCAAATGGCTGCAATAAAAAAAAATAGAATTTAAATAACACCATAGAGGTATATATTAACATAAGAGTGAGCCTACCCTCCGCGCTTCCTGACGACAAGATCTCTTGGACTGGTTTGTGTTATCTCTCTCTAGCACATTGTATCGACAAACTAAGAAAACATTAAGTATGAGTATAGGCACGGAAGGGGAGTACAACTGTCGCAGCTTTACTATGCGTAAGAACAGCACTAATCCAAATAAAAAAGATGCTGTCGTCACTTCGCTCTGAATGACACTCTGTCTATGATAATATATATAAGTCTATGAATAACACAACGGCGGATCCAGCAACCTTGAAAGGAGGGGGCAATGAAATAAAAATTCTCTCGTCACTCGAGTACGCAGGATTCTTTTTCGGTATGGACTGTTACTTTATTTTTCTTCATGTACCAATTTTTTCAGAACGTTGGTTACTATCATAGCTATCTTAATTTTATTCACTGCCACCCTAAATCAACCACGAAGTGCTTTTTCGTCCTGGACTGCGTTTGCCTTTTATTTTCACTCGCATAATATTTTGTAGCAACCTATATTTGAAACTTCTCATTACATGTCCAAAATACTCCACTCTTTTCTTCTTGATGCCTTCTATAATCTCAGTAGTCTTGCTGAGACGTTCTAGTATTGTGGAGTTTTGAATCTTCTTCACCCAAGATAGGTACTTTTAAAATTCTTCTATAGAACCACATTTCGAAAGCCTCAAGGCGATTTAGGTAAGTAGATCGATTTTATTCACAGTCCAAGACTCGAGACCATACAGTAAGACCGAGAACACGTACTTTTGAGAAGGAATTTTGTTTTATGTTTCATTCCGTTATTCAGTTATCAACAGGACACAAAACTCACTATTTATTTTCAATCGTAATTATCCCTTTCTTAAAAAAAAGGCGACTCCAGGCGAAGTCTCAAGGAGGGGGCAATTGACCCCATTGACCCCCCCTTGGATCCGCGCCTGGAATAACACCTCATCACCAGGTAAAGGTCTGCTACGTCACTGAAAATGTTTTTTCAATTTTTTTATTTTGTGGCTTTAGCACTTAGCTATTTGGCCAGATGGGAATGAATATTATTATAACAAGTATTTGGACTTCGTAAGTTCTAGGTTGTCACTTAACATCGAACTAGAACCGGAACTCGATATTTTAACTCTTCGTGTAACGTGTTATTTTGCGTCGATTGATAACGATTTCACTAATTTTGAGTTATTTTCAACCTTTCGGTCTAACAATTATTGTTTAAACGGAAATGATTTCAAAACCGGAACTAAAGAGGCAAGCTCGACTTTTCCAATACTCTTCGATTGATATGCCACATGTACTATTTCTGCGACTATAATATGGCACTTACAGTTAGAACTTTTTAATTGGAAATTATATAAAAACCAAAAGTATACATTTGTTCTTATCTTGCTGATGCACGTCGAATAATATATAGCTTATACTATTTTGGTGACTTTAAACTTCCGGTTGCATTCTATATAAAACTGGAAGTCTGATGTCAAATTTCTCTTTCTCAAATCATAGAGGTATATATTAACGTAGAGTGAGCCTACCTTCCGCGCTTTCTGACGACAAGATCTCATCGACTGGTTTGCGGCATCTCTTTCTAACACATTGTATCGAGAAACTAAGATGACATGAAGTGTGAGTATAGGTGACAACTGTCGCAGCTTTACTATGCGTAAGAGTGAAACAGCACTAATAGAAATAAAAAAGATGGTGTCGTCACTTCGCTCTGAATGACACTCATTATATGCTAATATATAACTGTATGTCTAAAATACCATCCTTGGTTTATAAGCTTTCATTCGACACCTCACTGTCATTCTAACTGGTATAGTGATGAGGGGTTATATTCACGGACCGGCAGTCATTAAACCAGAAGGATATATTTTGTTCTCGTCTTGCGAAGGCGCGTTGAATTATATCACTTGTAATATTCCGCCAAATTTAAACAGTACTATTGGTTGCATTTCTAAAACAGGAAGTCTTAGGTCAAATTTCTCACCTTTAGTACCATCCATGATACTATAAATAAAGTTATTTATAGTATCATGGTACCATCCTTAGATTATAAGCTTTCATTTTATACCTCATTTGTCATTCTACCTGGCATATTGACGGTTGAGTTGAGTTTACGGACAGACTGACGTGGATAATTCAATTTTTTCACATTTTTTTCCAAAATTTTGGGTGAAAGCAATACATATTTTATTAATATTCTAAATAATTATATAATTACTAATACTAAAATAAAAAAAGTTTCTATACTATTCATGGAACACAACCTTTTTGCCCTAAAAAAAAGATCATTTTTGACACTTCAAAATTAAAGAGTACATTAGGTAAGGTACACGAAAAAGACGTTTTTGAAAAATCAAAAATTTCGTAAAAATAGACCCACTAAGGGGCTTTAATTGTTTAAGTGAAAATAATGCGTTAAAATATCTAATTGTTGAATATATTATTAGGACTAAAAAATTTTAAAATTCCGGCTAAAAGGATAAAAAGTGAATCTGGCAACAGTGCGGTTGAGTGGTTTTCAATCTCTCCCAATTTTTTATAATGTATTAATTAGCATTGCTAAGAAAAGTTTTAAACAATGGTATTATACTATTCCACTAACATACGCCTGTTTTGGATTATTTCAACAACGAATATTTTACTGTGCAAAATAAGAAGAACGAAAGTAAATTGCAAATTACATTGTTGTTTATTTGAATAATTATTAGCGCCATTTACTTTCATACTTCTTATTTTGCACAGTAAAATATTCGTTGTCCAAAACAGGCATATGTTCGTGGAATGGCCCATAATAGGTGGTACGGATGTACATCAAATGAACTTTTCAGAGCAGCCTTCTCTAAAATACGAATATCTATGATAATTGACGACCTCCGCCGCTGAGATGGCACTTAAGAAGATTATAATAAATATATTTATATATACATATAGTATAATTTATAGAAACTACAAAATAACCACTTGTTTAACCAACTACATTTAAATACATGCAATAAATGTTTATAAAAAAAAATAAAGAAGAAAAGAACAAAAGTTTGTTTTATTTTTGTAGTGAAACCGCCAAAATTAATCTATTAGAAGAAACCTTCTAGGTAGAAACCATTAATCTAGGTAGGAAGAAACCATTAATCTTTATTAGAAGATTTAGAAGAAACCTTTTTTTTTAAGGTGTTGCGCGACTAAGGACGCTAGATGGCGCTGTGGCGCATTGTCCAGAAATAACCTACAGAGTTTCCTATCTATTCCGGTATATATATATATATATATATATATATATATATATATATATATATATATATATATATATATATATATATATATATATATATTCTTTATCTATGATCATCAGTTCAGTGGCAGAATTCTTAAAGAACGGACGTATTTGGTACTCCGAGATATTTACCCAGGATATACGGACTGTTTCGAGTATTTAATACGGGAACTTTTTACCGAAGAGCGGAATAGTTGGCGTAAAGTGATTACGGAATTGTGGCAATCGCCTAATTGTTTTAGAACAAAAAGAAATTGCGAAGTTCATATTGTTTAGTTTTAGTGTTTACAATCATTAACAATATTCGAAAACCCATTAAAAGGTGATAAGAACGTGCAAAAACTAATACGGTAGGAACTGCTTTTAATACGGTGGATAGGAGAACGAGTTCCACGTGGAGGAAGCGACGAGCTATTTTTACGCTATCGTGTTAAAAGTTTTGTGTACCGGGGGCGTGTGAAAAGTTACTGAAATGTCGTCGGATGAACTAACGGATGAAGGCAAAAGAAGGAGAGAGGAAGGAGAGGACGATGAAAGTGACCCATTTAAAAGAAGCCGCAGAGTAGAGCGGTCACCAGAAAAGACGGGAGCTGACAGAAAAATAGACAGGGTGATGAAATTGTTGGAAGATTTAGCATCCGATGTGAAGGATATTAAAAGGGAACAAGGGATTTATGCAGAAGAAATTAGAGCATTGAGGGAAGAAAATAAAAAAAATATGAAAGAAAACGAAGAAATTAAAAAAGAGGATGAGCAAGCAAAAAGAGATGTACGAAATTTAACCAGTAGAGTTGAATATTTACAGAACGTAAAGATAACGTGGTTATAACCGGTGTTAAGATAAATACACAGGACTCAGACATTTTAAAAGAGGTGATGGAAAACCTGATTGAGAAGACCATGAATATAAAAGTGGATATTAAAACAGCTGTAAAATTAGGAGAGGAAAAATGTTTACTGCACTTGGGAACCGCGGACAAGAGGAAGGTAATGCAAAATAAGAAAAAACTAAGAGATTTTAAGGAAGAACGGATTTATATAAATGATGATCTAACAGTAGCAGAGATGGAAATGAAGAGCGAATTACGGAAAAAAGCTCAAGAAGCTAGGAGCGAGGGCAAGGCAGTGAAGCTGGGGTTCAGGAAGCTCATAATAGAAGGAAAAACTTGGAGATGGAACAGAAAAGACGGAAAGTTGGACCAACCAAGAAACTAGACGAGGCCGCGTGGAGGGGACAAGATGACAAAAAAATCGCTATGAACAAGGATCTGAGAGAACACACGAATGACAAAGAAAGAGGGAAAAAACAGAAACAACGAGCCCATTCTTAGAATAGGAACTTGTAACATGAGGAGTACATATGAAGCTGGTGCTTTGAAGCAGATAGTGACAGTAATGAAGCAGTATAAGTTGGATGTGTTAGCAATGCAAGAAACGAAGCAGAAGGGTGACAGTGTGATAACAGTGGACGGTTACAGTTTTTTCAATAGTGGAGGCGCCGATAGAATGCTAGATACAGGTTTTGTGGTGAGTGAGAGGCTGCAGAAGGCAGTGGTAGCCTTTGAAGCTTTATCAGAAAGGAGCTGTATGCTGAGAATCAGAGGTAAGACTAGAAAGCTAAGTTTATTTAATTTGCATGCCCCTTCAGAAACCAAAGATCAAGAAACAAAAGATGAATTCTATGATATTATAGAACGGGTTTACAATAAAATTCCAAAGTATGAAATAATT
Source organism: Diabrotica virgifera virgifera (assembly GCF_917563875.1). Lineage (NCBI taxonomy): Eukaryota > Metazoa > Arthropoda > Insecta > Coleoptera > Chrysomelidae > Diabrotica > Diabrotica virgifera. The sequence continues at coordinate 119,592,400 of NC_065451.1, read as the reverse complement.
ATAGGGGAACTTAATGCTAAAGTGGGTAATGAGAACAGGTACAGGAAGACCACAGGTGGAAGGAGTAAGCACCAGGAAAGTAACGACAACGGCAAGATGTTGATAGGCTTTGCACAGGAGAATAATATGAGAATAATGAGTACATACTTTGATCATAAGGCAATACATAAAGAGACATGGATTTCGCCAGATGGCCAAACAAGGAATCAAATTGACCATATTTTGATTGAAGCTAAACATGCTAAACAAATAACAGATGTACGAAGTTATCGAGGAGCTGATATGGATTCCGATCATATATTGTTGATAGCAAAAATAAGAGAAAGAATGCCGAAACCGAGAGGTCAATTGGAAAGTCGAAAAAAATACGATGTTGCCAAATTGAACAACGAGGACATTGCAAAGAGCTTTGAAGCGGAAATTACGGACAAGCTTAGAGGTAGGCAGTACCATGACAATATAGAAACGGAGTGGACAGAAATTGAGGAATCTTTGAAGGAATCAGCAAGTAAGCACCTGGGACAAGTAAGTAGAAAACAGGAAAAAGAATGGTTCGATGATGACTGTAGGAAAAGGTTAGAGAAAAGGAATCAGGCACGACAAAGAATGATAGATGAGCCTAGTAGAAAAAATAGAAAGAAATATGAAGAAGAGAGGAGAAACACAAAAAGAATGTGTAGATATAAAAAGCGGGAACACATGAGTAAAAAGCTTGAAGATATTGAACAACACTATATCAATAAGAACATTAGAAATTTCTACCAAGAAGCAAAAAGAAGTAAAGAACAGTATTCAAGAGGACAAAACTTTTACAGGAGCAAAGAGGGGCACCTAATAGGCGACAAGGAAGGAAAACTGCATAGATGGAGAGAGCATTTTGAGGAACTGCTAAATGAGACTGCCTCGAAGGTAATGACGAGGTTCAGATGGAAGTGATACAAGAAAACTACAACCAAGAGGATGTAGTGGGGCCGCCAACAGACGAGGAAATAATGGAAGTTTTAAGAAGCATAAAGATCAACAAGAGTGCGGGTATCAACGACATTCCAGGAGAAATGATTAAACATGGAGGTAAAATATTAGAAAAGAGAATATGCAGCCTACTAAAGATGATATGGGATCAGGAAGAAATGCCGAGACAATGGAGTCAGGCTGTAATATGCCCGATATTCAAAAAGGGAGATAAATCTCAATGTGAAAGTTACAGAGGTATCGCTTTGCTTGATGTAATTTATAA